>NC_050576.1:176127161-176312161 GCF_011100635.1 Trichosurus vulpecula | reverse complement strand
TAAATTTTTTTAGGTTCTTTCCACCTCTGTATCTATGATACTATATCAAGAATTAAAGAGAGGAGACTAAAGATTTGGGAGCAACATTCCAGTCCTTAGAGTGCAGTTTCCTAAAATCCTCATATTTTCTACTACCACATTTATCCTCATTCCCTGAGTATGAACCCAAATAATGCCCAAAATTAATTGCATAAAATGATGAATTTACTACAGCTAATAGTTTAAACAATAGAAATTAATCCCCATGAAATGGAGATCAAAACTCATAGCACTACTATGATTTCATTGGTACACAAAGCTCCCCCTACCACAGTTTTGCAGTGTATAGTCTTAGAGTTTACCTGGAGAACTAAGAGTTTGAATAACTTACCTATGGTCACATTAGCAAGTATGTACCAGAGTTGGGACTTAAACCTAGGTCTTCCTTGATTGGAGGCTATCTCTTTTTCCACCATTCTATAGCTACCAGCATCACCTTTCATAAAGTGAAAAAGTAATTTAAATAAAATAATTTTTAAATCACCATTTTGGTACAAATAGGTTTTCAAGGAAGCTAAAAAATAGCAAAAGCCTATAGTCAGGAAGACTGTAGGCTTTTGACATTTATTAGCATTAAATCCTAGGCAAGTAATTTAACCTCTGCCAGCCTTGGTTTCCTCATATATAAAATGTACATAATAATAGGACCTAGCTAGTAGAAGTATTATGGGAATAATTCTAAAGTGTTTTACAAACATTAAGGCACTATATAAATGCTAGCTGTTACTACTACTGTTGCTGCTGCTATTGTTGTTAAATTAAATATACTATCTTCTGAGAACTTAATTATTACATACATTTATTTGCATATATTTAATATAATATTGTTTAGCACATATATTCTCCATTTTAAACCTGAAGAGGTATGAAATATTCCTACTGTAGGTGCTTAATAGATGTTTGTTGATTGACTAAAATAAACCCAATAGATATGAACAATGCATACTAAGATCGATGATACTAGATTTTTTTAAAAACTGATTTAATTAATTTAAGGTGTTGTAAAAGCTTCAGGGAATTTATTGCCAACTGCCACCTCTTCATTTATGTTCTCAACTTGGTCTAGATCTCCTCAAACACTGCATAGACTAATGTTTCCCTGAGACCAGAGGTTCTCAAACTTATTTTGCCTACCTTTTCAAAAAAATTACTCAGCAACCCCCTGGAAATCTTTCTTTACCTTTTTTTTGAAATTTGTGTCATTTCAAAAAAATTAAAAATAATACATCTTTAACTTAACAATTTATTGTAAATTTGTGGGGGTTTTCTGCATTCAAATTTTGATGACACAATATTGCATCATGTAAGTGTAGAGTATCGTATTGTAAACAAGTTATTACAGGCATATATTCCTGCTGATGCATGCTGGACTTCCAACAATGCACAGCACACTCAACGCACAACACACTCACCTCCCAACACTTGCTTGTTAAGACCTGTTGGTGTACTTGACCACTGATGGATTTTAATTTACATTTTGTGTGTTTATTTGGAAAATGATATAATCACTAAGACTTTAACACTATTACACAACAGATGAAATATGTACGAACATTTTTTCTCAATTTCTTTTTCTCTTCTCTTCTTTACTTATGCTTCCATTGTCCCCTTATTTTGATTCAACACCTCTCAATTGCACCTGAGGCTACTACTCCCCACTGGATTGTTCCAGCATCCTCCAGGGAGTGGTATCACCCACTTTGAAAACCTACCCCTGAGACACAAAAATCTATCATTTCCCTTCTAAAGGGACATGACAGTTTGGAACCATAAAATAAAGGTAAATTTATCAAGACTCAGGTCTAAAAGACTTGAAAACGATAACCCTGATAAATGCCTATAGAATGGGATTGTATCAGCCAAATAAAAATATTTTTGTTGATTTTGATTAATATCTTAAGAGTACAATCTTTTGACTCTTCTTGTTATATGCCCATTAAGTAAAAGAAGGAAGAAGGGTGGCTAATCAAATTAATTAATTAACTAATATCTGTTAAGCAAATATTTCAAGGATATATGATTTCACTATGGAAAATAACAGTCTTTTTAATACTTACATCAAGGATTTTTAACCTGGGTTACATGAGCTTTGTAGAAGAATTCATATTTGATCATAGAGGTGGGATCATAGCCAGAACTGCACCTTAGGAAAATCACTTTTGTGGCTGAATGGGAAACAGAATTAAGTGGGGAAAGACTTTGGCGGGGAAACCAAATAAGCAATTATTTCTATAGTCATCGAGAGAGGTTATAAGGGCATTGTTAGGGTTAGGGAAATGTGCAGTAGATTTTGTGGAAGTAAAAACCACAAGATTTTGTGTTTGATTGTGTAATAGGAGATAGCGCAGTCCTTCAAGCATAAACAGTGTACTCTACCAACAACCACCTCTTAACAACACTTTCTTAATAAGCAAAATGGGACACTTAGGAATAAGTAGCCAAGCTCTAAGAACCCAACAACCAAAGTAATTATAGATTGGGATAATGGCACCTGGACCATGTATGTGTTACGCTCAGATACAGTGTGGCAAAGATGAAGGGAAATGAGGTACTGTAAGGACTAAAGGATAATTATGAAGTTATAAACTTAGAGGGCTGGAAAGCCAGTGATGTCCTTGACAGAACTTGTGAAGTTAAGAAGAGGGCTAGATTTCTCCTTCTTGGAATCTCTACTTCCACTGATAGCAAGCTTGAATGCCACGTCTTACATGAGGCCTTCCATGATCCTGCCACTTGTTAGCAATTAACCACCTCCCTAAAAAATTTATATGCTTGTCATGTGATGATCTGCTGTGAATAACTTAGCTATTCTCAGCAATGCAACGATCCAAGACAATTCTGAAGGACTTATGTCCATCTCCAGAGAAAGAACTGGTGGAGCCTGAATGCAGATGGAAGATACTATTTCTTTATTTTCCTTGTTTTTTTTTTTTTAAATCTGTGTTTTCTTTCACAGCATGACTTACATGGAAATGTGTTTTGTGTGACTATACTTATACAACCCATGTCAAATTTCTTGTCTTCTCAATGAAGAGGGGAGGGAGGGAAGACACTTGGAACTCAAAATTTGGGAAAAAAAGATATTAAAATATTTATATGCAATTGGAAAAGATAAAATATTAAATTGAAAATACTTATATATATATTTTGAATTGACTGATTTGTGTACATGTTATTTACCCTTAAATTTTCAGGCATATAAAAAGATATTCAATAAAGCTTGCTGAACTGGTGAAATGGGGGAAAGAAAGGAGAGTATGTGACAGGAAGAAAGGAAATTTATTGGCCACCCTTTTGTCCCAGGATGGTATTTCAACTGCCTACAGAATTTAATTCTGCTTTTGTCAATGTGGCAAATGTTGGTTACAATAAACCAAGTTCTTCTAAACTTAACATGGAATAAGCATATAAATAAGTGCAAAATGTTGGATGGCTAAATAGAAATAGCCTTATCTTCTAGTCAATGACCATTGAGCAGCCTGAATGATAGGGCATTCTACAAAGCAGCAGCATCCACAACTGGTCAGCCCACAAACAAAAGGTGAAACAGTAATTTATTATCCATTAGGTGCCCTGTCAATCGTCTGAGGCTGACAGAGCACTGACTTTAAAACAATCTGTATGACTCTGGCCAGCCGGTTTCTTGACTGTAATAAAAGGTCAAGGTGAATGAGATGAATGTTTTCCCCTTGTTGAGACACTTTATTCTTCATATGACCAGCACGTGCTACTTTCTTTGATCCAGAGATTGTCACATATCATCTCAGGCTGATATTATCGTGGTTTGGTTGTCTAAGGTTATTAGAAAGAAATAGGTTAGAATTTCAAAGTTTTGGGGGGAAAATACCTTTCAGTGTCTATTGCTTTCTATACTACATGATTAGGAATCAAATGATAAATGGGAAATGCGGATCATTTGGGTAATTTTGGCACAAACAGAACACACCAGATTTAATAATAGATATCATCTGTATAGTACTTCACACTTTATATACATTTCTTACTTTATTTTTAATTTATGAAATAAAACAGCATTTCCATAACATAGTAAAATTAAAAAATGACTGCACATGAAACTACAAATCTATTGTTGTCATTTGGTCAAGTTGTCATATAAATTTCTTTTTTTCCTTTTTTACTTCCCTCCCCCACCCTCTCATTTTATGATCCTTATCACAATATCTATCCAGTGATGTATTGCAAGAATTATTCCCATTTTATAGATGAGGAATGCAAACTCCAAAGGGCGAAGGGATTTTTCCAAGTAAGGGTCAGAGGTAGAATGCAATCCCATCTTTCTTCTAACCGCAAGTTCAGAGCACTTTCCACCATATCCTGAGTGAAGATCAGGCTTTTAGATATATTTCACTCCTTTTCAGCTCCGATATTCCCACCTGGGTCCCCTGCTACCCTGACTGGTGCTTGTCCCACTCTATCTAACCATCCCCAGTAATGCTTCACCCCCACTCTCTTGTTGGCTGCCACTATAAGTATTCTCCTTTCCCTACCCTTTTCCAGTTCTCAAACAGTAATCTAATCAAACGCTGTCAGCACTAATACAAAGAGGGAAGCTAGTATGTTCATCTAAGCTCCATTCGCCGTCCTGATGACTCATGTGTGTATTGTGTATACTGTTGTTGAGTTATTTCAGTTGCATCTAACTCTTTGTGGCCCCATTTGGGGTTTTCTTGGCAAAGATACTAGAGTGGTTTGCTGTTTCCTTCTCCAACTCACTTTACAGATGAGAAACTGAGGGAAACAAGTGATTTGCCCAGGGTTACACAGCCGGTAAGTGTCTGTGGCTAGATTTGAACTCATGAAAATGAGTCTTCCTGTCTCAAGGCCTGGCCCTCTTTCCACTACTCCACCTAACTGCGCATCCAGATACCTCCAAGTATCCAGATAGCTGCATACATACACATAAACATACAGTGTAGGAGTGGGGAACTTTGGACCTCAAGGCTGTAGGTTTCCCACTCCTATGGATAGAGACCTCCTCTTAGAGACAGGAAAGATTCGAATTCATGACCAGTCTCTGACATACTGACATATTGAACCAGGCAAATCTCTAATAATATAAATTAGAGAAAAGTTATTCATCTGTTTTTGTTAATAGAGTTCCTCAGCAGTATTTCCTTTCACTGATGAAATCAAAGGTTCATTTTTTAAAATTCATACACATATACAAATATATATATACCTATGTATATGTGTTTATTTGTATATATGTATATGGGCTATGTATGTATGTATGTGTGTATGTGTACATATACATATACACATACACATATACACAGAGGAGAGGGGACAGTCTATTGTCCTCTGGCCTTGTTAGATCACATAATCTGGACTACTTTGTTCAGCAAGGTGGTTTAAGAAAGAAGCTGATAAGCTGAGCCTATGTAGAGATGGGCAATCAGGATGGTGGAAGGCCTTGCAATTAAGCAAGTGGGAGAATTGGTTTGAAGGAAGACAAATTTATCCTGGATAAGAGAATGCCTCAGGGAGACATAATAACTGTCTTCAAATAAGAGAAGGCCTATCAGAGGGAGAAGGTATTAAACTTGTTCTGTTTGGCTCCATAGAGGAGAACCAGGAGCAATGTGTGGAAATTTCAAAAGGGTAAATTTCACTTGCCAAGTAAAGGGGTGGAGTGTAAAAAAGAATTGAATGCGATACAAGTGGACGATACTAATTCATTTAACAAAAAACATAATGAACTCACTGTTATTTGCAATCCAACATTCCATTTTATAACAAATGATTTTTGATGAGTTTATAATCTAGTTGAGGCACTGGCACATAGACAAACAACTACAATATAAGGTGTTGTATCAACAATCTGGCTAGCAGCTGCTGTGGGGGTATAAAACCAACAACAACCAGCTCACAGAACACTGCAAGCCCAGATCCTTTTGATCTGCTTTACTGAGGAAAACAATGTTAAGGGGATAACAATCTTACTTTAATCCAGCATACAAATATCATTTACTTAGTTCAGGGGGAAAAAAACCAGCACCTTGAATTACAGAACACATACAATTCGTAGTTATCAACATCTGAGTGTTCAGCTGGGGAGCTCATTACAATGGCTGGCCCAGAGTCACACGTCACTCCTGCTTTGGCGCAGAGCTCTGAGAGAGAACACCAACCTCTGTGCTTATATATCCTGTTCAGGGCCCCCAGGGCCCCGACCTCACTCAGGCTGGGTGGGGAAAAGTTCCCCACCCCCAATATCACATCAGATACAAATCAATCAATGACTCCCAATTGTCTCAGTGCTGAGAAATACAAAAAACATCCCACTTTATCTGCCCCATTCAAACAAAGGCCAGATTCATTAAAGGTCAACAGCAAAAAGTCCCACCTTAAATACTATTACAGGTGTTGAGCTTACAGGTTCATTTTTTGTTTGTTTTGCTTTCGTTTTGTTTTTTTTTTTAAATGACCCCTCTGGTGTATATGACAATATTGAACTAGCTTGCTTCAAGACACAACTCAAGTGACATCTTCCATGGAAAGCCTCACATCTAATCACCTTGAATGTATTTTGTACAAACCTACATATGTGCACAATTTCTCCTTGATAGAACTTAAACTCAAGTGCGAGGATGAGAAAGAGAAAGAGAGACAGGAGAGAGAGAAAGAGGGAGAGAAAGAAAGAAAGAAAGAAAGAAAGAAAGAAAGAAAGAAAGAAAGAAAGAAAGAAAGAAAGAAAGAAAGAAGGAAAGAAAAAAGAAAGAAAGAAAGAAAGAAAGAAAGAAAGAAAGAAAGAAAGAAAGAAAGAAAGAAAGAAAGAAAGAAAGAAAGAAAAAGAAAGAAAGAGAAAGAAAGAAAGAAAGAGAAAGAAAGAAAGAAGGAAGGAAGGAAAGAAAAGAAAGACAGAAGAGAAAACAAAGAGAAAGAGAGAGAGAGAGAGAGAGGGAGAGATACAAACACAAGTTTATATACACGCATAAGTTTAGACATTCTTAACATGTTCAAAATAAAACATTACTTTCCCCCAACCTAGCCTTCTCCTTAACTTCCCTATTTCTTTCTAGGAAGGAGTATGCCAGAGACGGTGTATATTAGCTTGAGAGACACAATTGTTAGATTTTCAATCTGAGCATTTACAACTCAGAAACAGGCAAATACTACAAAGCCTCGCTTGATTGTTAATTTGTTTATTATTTAGACTTAAGACATGTTGGAGAAAATGTTAATAATGCATATTAAACTTTAAAGTGTTTCTTGTGTAATTTTTTTTTTCTTTCAGAGAGTTAGTTTCAGCATAGCCCTGTATTCAGGTCACTACTATCCTTCCAAGTCACTCAGGTTGACAATTCCAGAATCAGCCTTGTCCAATAAAGCAATAAGCATTTTTAATTTGCCAGTATTGCCAGGAGTTTTGCTAGGAAATGGGGATATAGCAATATTTCTATATTGATTTCAATACCGATATTAGTATATATTTGTCTGTATATATATATATATATATATATATATACATATATATATGAGTGTATATCTGCACATATATTAACTTTCTTTCTTTCTTCTTTCCTTCCTTCCTTCCTTCCTTCCTTCCTTCCTTCCTTCCTTCCTTCCTTCCTTCCTTCTTTCCTTCCGTCCTTCCTTCCTTCCTTCCTTCCTTCCTTCCTTCCTTCCTTCCTTTCTTTCTTCTTTCCTTCCTTTTTCTTTCTTTCTCTCTTTCTTTCTTTCTTTCTTTCTTTCTTCCTTCCTTCCTTCCTTTCCCTCCCTCCCTCTTTCTCTCTCTCCTGTCTCTCTTTCTCTTTCTCATCCTTTCACTTGAGTTTAAGTTCTATCAAGGAGAAATCATATACATATGTAGGTTTGTACAAAATACATTCAAGATGATTACTGGTGAAGCTTCACACTGAAGATATCACTTGAATTGAGTCTTGAAGGAAGCTAGGGGCACTAAGAGATGGACATAATGAAGAAGAGCCCAACAAAACTGGGAGACAACCAGAGCCAAAGCAGGGAGATGATAAATGGAATGAATTTTGTGAGAAACATTAGGAATATCCGATTAACTGGACCATAGAGTTTGTGCAGGGAATGATTTGTAATAAGACTAGAAAAGTAGATTGGGACTAGGTTGTGAAAGACTTTAAATGGTATTCAGAGGAGAGCATATTTGCTCTTAGAGTCAGCAGAGAGTAATTGAAGTTCATTGGGTAAGGGAATAACACAGTCAGACCTGCACTTTAGGAAAATCACTTTGGCAGTTGTATGGGGAATGGATTGGAGTGGAGACGAGGTCTGAGGCAGAGAGATGAATTAGAAGGCTATTGCAAAAAATCAGGAGACAAAGCATGAGGCACCGAACCAGGCTAGTGATCATGAATGTGGAGGGAAGGGGATTGATGTGAAAAAAGTGGTTGAAGTAGAAACAATACGAATATGTGGGCAGAACATGAGTGAGGGGACATAGGAGGGATCGGAGTCTTTCTTTATCCCCAATATCCAATCAGTCACCTAGTCTGAGCAGTTCTACTGTGAATACATCTTTAACATCTGTTTTTTTCTTGCCACTTACATGGCCACCACCTAAGTTCAGGCCTTCATAAGCCCTCCTCTGAAGAAGAAGCAATGGACTCCTATTTGCTCTCTTTTCTACTGTTCTTAACCATCTTCTTCCCAGTAAGCTGCCAATGTGTAATTAGAGGAAAACAAAAGCAAAACCCACCCAGGTCTGAACACATCATGGTTCTGTTTATAGGCTCCCATGGTTTCCAGTTGCATCAATGATACACACACTTTGCAGCTCTGGCACTTAGACTCTTGTTTTGTTTTTGTTTTTTGGAGGGGTTTTGGAGGCAATTTGGATTAAGTAATTTGTTCAGGGTCATAAAACTAGTGTGTCTAAGGTCAGATTTGAACTCAGGTTCTCTTTAATCCAGGGCAAGTGCTCTATTCACTGTGCCGCATAGCTGCCTGACACTTAGACTTTTAAGCTTCCATCAAAATCAGATCAACCTCTGTATCCTTTCTTGATCTGCCCTGGTTTCTAATATCTTGTCCCTCCCTCCAGCTCCACACCAACTTCAGAAATTATCTCATATGCATCCCCTCTCATTCTCCCCACACTTGGAGAATGCTCAGTCATCATTCCTGATGAATATGTGGGGACTTCAGATGAGTCTTTCAGCCCCTCATAACTTAGGGGCCTACAATGAGAGATGATAAAGAGTTCCCCCTTTGGCTTCTAAACTGGAACTCGGTACAGTTGGCCCCATTTTTCCACCTGGTACTGATGTGGCCAAGAGCATATGCCTCTTTTTACTGTTTTGTTATCCCCTTCCTATCATTATTGTTATTGTTCTGGGGTGCACATGGTGTTCAAGAAGTACTAGATGTACTAGAAGCACTGATGTGAGGGCTTGCCTAACCCTTTTCAGGGTTCCCCATCCACCTTTGATGTCCACCTTCATCAGACAATCACTTGTAACTCCAAGAAGTTCTCCCTTGAACAATTACCTGTGCCTCCAAGAAGCTGTAGTATGAACACCAGCTATGGCCCAGTAAAACTGTCTCAGCAGAAGGGCTTAATCAGGTGGAGCCTTCAAACCCATCAGTGAATTGGGGGGATGTTTACCTCAATCACATGAAGACATCTCCCAGAGAAATGGGCAGATAAGACCATTTTGTTCTAACTTCCATGAAGATGGCACTGTGGAGTAATTAGAGCTTGGTCAGACATTAAAGATGCCAAGGTCATCCACTTCGTCCTGGGCCATCACCAGTCATCCTGACTTTTGCCTTGTCATTGGACTTCAATGACTCTGGAGGAGAGAATGAGACTGATGATTTTGTGCAATTCTGCCTTACTTAAATCCCATTCACACCTGAGTCAAGGCACCACCCCACGAAGTCGTTGGTCCTCTTTGAAACAAAGGACAAATGACAGTTATTGTTCTATTGTGGGTAAAGGAGTATCTTCTATCTTCCCTCCTCTCATTGTTATTGTCATCGTTCTATCTTATGTAAACGAGTATCCCAATATGGATACGTTAAGGCCATCTTGTGAGTTTTGAAAAATCTGGAGGTCTAGAGCAGAAGTAGTAGTACCCACAGACATGGAAGTACCTATGCTACCACGTACAGTAGCAGAGAAATAATGTTTGGCTGTTGAGTTTAGCTACAGTATCAGTTGACATACCAAGGGGTAGAGTATGAAATGGGTACAGAATAGAATTATCTCATATATTGACAGCCTTAGAATGTTAGTAATTAGGCAATGGGGAGTCAGTGATTGTGAGCAGAGAGGTAACTTCAAAGATGTGCTTTGCAAGATTAATCTAGCAGCATTGTACAGGATCCATCAGAGAAGAGAGATGAAGAAGGAGCAATAAGGTCCTTCTGTAGTCAGAAGATGGATTAAGGAACGTATCTGAGAGATTGGAAGGAAGGATAAACAGAATCACATGATATATTCTATGGTGTATCAATGAGCCTAACATCCACTATCCAGCTATTTTCTTTGTCACTGTTGCTAATCTGATGAGGAGTGAGGTGGAACCTCAGAGTCGTTTTAGTTGTCATTCATCTTATTAGGAATTTAGCTATGCTTATCCTATTTGAAGATGACACAAAACAGACTGAATGTTAGAATGGTCATTCAAAAAAGATCTTCACAGGCTACAATATTGGGTCAAATCTAGTAAGATGGAATTGAATAGGAATAAATATAAAGTCTTACACTTAGATTTTTAAAAAAAACTGCTTCACAAATAAAAAATGACAGTGATGTTGCTAGAAAGTAATTCATCTGGAAAAAAATATCTGGTGGAATTTAGAAAATTCTAACCTCAAAATGAGTTGACAGTGTGATACAGCAGTCACAAAAGCCAATTCATTCAACCTGTGTCAGAAGACAAAGAATCAGCTAGGGAAGGGATATCCCTGATGTACTCTGCCCTGGCCATACTAAATTTGGAGAATTATGCTCATCCCTTGGCAATATATTTTGAGTAAAGATATTAAAATGCTGACAAGTGTCCATAACAAGGCAGCCAGAACGGGGAAAATTCAAAGCCTTAAGTTCATTCAATGTGAGTATCAGTAGCAGAAAAATGGATGCTTAACTATGAGAAGGAACGACTTCAAGGAGCACATAGAAGTGTTTTGGGTTTTTTAAAATATTTGAAGATTTATTATTTGTAGAGAGCAACTGGACTTAGATATCTTATTTATCCCCAAAGGATGGAACTGGGAACAATGAACGGAAATTAGGAAGACTTTCCTTACTTCATGCTTGAATTTGCTTATTTGTAACTTCCATTATTAATTTAAAAAAATGCAAAGGAAGGTGGCCTAGCAATGCCACGTTTCAAACTATATTATAAAGCAGTAATCATCTAAATTATCTGATACTGGCTAAGAAATAGAGTGGTAAATCCATTGAATAGATTGGTTACACAAGACACAACAGTAAATAACCATAGTGACCTAGTGTTTGATAAAGTCAAAGACCCCAGACTTTGAGATAAGAACTCAAACTGTGAGATAAGAACTCAAACTTTTGACAAAAGGTATTGGGATAACTGGAGATGAGTGGTCACAAACTAAGTGTAGACCAACATCTCACACCATATACCAAGAAAAGGTCAAATGGATGTATGCTTTAGACATAAAGCGTGACACCATAAGCAAATTAGAAGAGCAACAATATTTTACCTGTAAGATCTGTGGAAAAGTGAAAAATTCATGACCAAATAAGAGATAGAGAACATTAGGAAGTGTAAAATAGATAATTTTGATTATATCAAATTAAAAACTCTTGCACAAGCAAAACCAATGCAATCAAGATTAGAAGAAAAGTAGAAAACTGGGAAGTGATCTTTACATCAAGTGTCTCAGACAAAGGATTCATTTCAAAAATATATAGAGAACTGAGCCAGATTTATAGGAATACAAGCCATTTGCCAATTGACAAATGGTCAAAGGATATGAACAGGCAGTTTTCAGATGAAGAAATCAAAGCTATCTATAGGCATATGAAGTACTCTAAATCACTTTTGATTAGAGAATTGCAAATTAAAACATCTCTGAGATACCACCTCATACCTATCAGATGGGCTAATATGACAAAAAAAGGAAAATGATAAATGTTGGAGAGAATGTGGAAAATTTAGGACACTAATGAACTGTTGGTGGAGTTGTGACCTAATCCAGCCATTCTGGAGAGCAGCTTGGAATTATGCCCAAAGAGTAACTAAACTGTGAATATCCTTTCATCCAGCAAAACCGCTACTAAGTATGTATCCCAAAGAGATCATAAAAAAGGGAAAAGGACCTACACATGCAAAAATATTTTTTATATTTTTTTTATTTTTTAAACTTTTTGTGTTTTTTTTATTTTTTTTTAGTTTTCAGCATTTATTTCCACAAGATTTTGAGTTAAAAATTTTCTTCCCATTTCTACCCTTCCCCCCCTCACTCCAAGACGGCATATACCCCATTCTCCAGTGCTTCAACAATCCGGCTAGCAGCTGCTGTGCAGGAGAAAAACCAAAAACAACCAGCTCACAGAATGCTGCAAGCCCAGGTCCTTTTCATCTGCTTTGCTAAGGAAAGCAATGTTAAGGGGTTAACAATCTTACTTTAGTCCAGCATACAAATATCATTCACTTAGTTCAGGGGAAAAAGCCAGCACCCTGAACTTTAGAGCAAATACAATCAAATTACAAACACAACAAATACAATTCGTAGTTATCAACATCTGAGTTCAGCCGGGGAACTCGACAACATCTGGCTCAGAGTCACGTGTCACTACTGCTGCAGCTCAGAGCTCCAAAAAAAGAAAGACAACCCCTGGTTTTATATATCTTGTTCAGGGTCAAAGGTGAGTCACACATGGGACTCACCCACGTGACCTAACATGGTCACAAAAATGCTACTTAAATCCACGTGGTCCAAAAGCCTTTGATGTCACAAACATGTCACTCAAACCCATTTTGTTTCCAATACACCCAGTCATCCCTACCTGCTATCACCCCCCCTTCCCCTCCCCCCTTCCGTATTCCCCTAACTTTCTTGTAGGGCAAGATAGATTTCTGTGCCCCATTGCCTGTATATCTTATTTCCCTGTTGCATGCAAAAGCAACTTTTTTTTTGAGCATCTGCTTTTAATACTTTGAGTTCCAAATTCTCTCCCCTCTTCCCTCCCCACCCACCCTCCCTAAGAAGGCAAACAATTCAACATATGCCATACATGTATCATTATGCAAAACACTCCCATAAATAGTCATGTTGTGAAAGACTAACTATATTTCCCTCCTTCCTATCCTGTCCCCCTTTATTCAATTTTCTCCCTTGACCCTGTCCCTTTTCAAAAGTGTTTGCTTTTGATTACTTCTTCCTCCTATCTGCCCTCCCTTCTATCATCCCCCCTTTTTTACCTTCTTCTTCCTCCTTTTTTCCTGTGGGGTATGTTACCCAATTGAGTATGTATGGTATTCCCTCTTCAAGTCAAATCTGATGAGATCAAGATTCACTCATTCCCCCTCACCTGCCCCCTCTTCTCTTCCAATGAACTGCTTTTTCTTGCTACTTTTATGAGAGATAATTTACCCCATTCTATCTCTCCCTTTTCCCCTCTCTCAATATATTCCTCTCTCATCCTTTAATTTGATTTTATTTTTTTAGATATCATCCTTTCATATTCAACTCATCCTGTGCCCTCTGTCTGTGTATATGTATATTCCCTTAAACTACCCTAATACTGAGAAAGGTCTCATGAATTACACACATCATCTTTCCATGTAAGAATGTAAGCAAAACAGTTCAACTTTAGTAAGTCCCTTATGATTTCTCTTTCTTGTTTACCTTTTCATGCTTCTCTTGATTCTTTTTTTTTTGAAAGTCAAATTTTCTCTTCAGCTCTGGTCTTTTCACTGAGAAAGCTTGAAAGTCCTCTATTTTATTGAAAATCCACATTTTGCCTTGGAGCATCATATTCGGTTTTGCTGGGTAGGTGATTCTTGGTTTTAATCCTAGCTCCATTGATCTCTGGAATATTGTATTCCAAGCCCTTCGATCTCTTAATGTGGAAGCTGCTAAATCTTGCATTATTCTGATTGTGTTTCCACAATACTCAAATTGTTTCTTTCTGACTACTTTCAGTATTTTCTCTTTGACCTGGGAACTCTGGAATTTGGCAACAATATTCCTAGGAGTTTTCTTTTTGGGACCTTTGAGGAGGCGATCTGTGGATTCTTTCAATTTCTATTTTACTTTTTGGTCCTAGAATATCAGGGCAGTTCTCCTTGATAATTTCTTGAAAAATGATGTCTAGGCTCTTTTTTTTCAAAAATATTTATAGCAGCCTTTTTCATGGTGGCAAAATATTAGAAATAGAGGAGATGCTCACCAACTGGGGAATGGCTGAACAAGTTGTGGTATATGAATGTAATGGAATACTATTGAGCAATAAGAAGTGATGAGAAAAACCTGGAAAGCCTTGTGAAACTGATGGAAAATGAAATGAGGAGAACCAGGAAAACCTTGTACACAGTATCAGCAACATTGTGTGATAATCAACTATGAATTACTCAGCTCTTCTCAGCAACACAGTGATACAAGACAAGTACAAAGACTTCATGATCGAAAATACTATCCACATGTAGATAAAGTGCTGACAGACCCTGAATGCAGATAGAAGCATAATTTTTTCACTTACTTTACCTTTTTCATTTTTTTCTTTTGATCTGTTTCTTCTTTTGCAACTGTGCCTAACATGGAAATGTTTTACATGATTGCACATGTATAACCTATATCAAATTCCCTACCATTTTCAGAAGAGTGAAGGGAGAAGAGGGAGGGAGAAAAATTTGGAACTCAAAATCTTGCAAAAATGAATGCTAAAAGTTGTCTTGACATATATTTGGGGAAAAAAATAAAATACTATTATAATAAAAAATAAAACTAAAAAATAACTTCAATAAATCCCTATTGTACTCGATGGAATGCTCTAATTGGAATCAAGAAGAGTGGGGTTTGACGTTTACCTCTGATACTTCCTAACTACCACTTAATCCTTCTGAGCCTCAGCTTTCTCATCTGTAGAATGTGGATTAAAATACCTATAGTTTCTACTTCATTGAAATGTAAGGCTCATCTCAGATAAGGTATCAAAAATATCCTGAAAATTTTTAAAGTGCTATATAAATTTTAGTTATTGTTGCCCTTATGAAGTGAGCACACCATAAAGCACTGACAGGTACCAGTCAAGAGTGATGCAATACCAGTTGACTAAGTCATTACAGATACTAAAAACTCAGTCTTCTGCTCTTTCTTGATCTCTCAAATTAAATTAAAGAGAATATAGTCTAAATGCCTATTTGTACTGTCATCCCAAGCATTGTTTCATCTCATATCTAATATAATTCATTCCAATTCTAAGATAAGTGAGGCAGCTAGGTGGCACAATGGATAGAGTGTTGAACTTGAAATTAGGAAAACCTGAGTTTCAATCCTGTCTCAGACACTTCCTAGCTGTGTGATACTAGGCTAGTCACTTAACCTGTCTCAGACTCAGTTTGTCTTTTTTTGTGAAGTGGGAATGATGATATCAAAATTGAGTAGTTGTAATGATCAAATGAGATAGTTATGTTTAGAAAAACTTTTATTAACCTTAAAATTATATGAATTTATTTTCTTTATTAACTCAAATATTTTCATAATATAAATTTAAATAACCTTTTGCCTTATCCTTGCCAAATGGGAAGATAGAAAATCTTTAATCTCTATTAAAAAGTCAAAGGGCCCTTTGCACTAGGGTTATGAATGTAATGACTGTGCTGTGGTGTATAGTTTCCCTGCATCAGATTCACTTGTCCAAGACAAATGATCAATGCAATGAGGCTGAGCAAAATATGGACAAGGAGGATCTCTAGATCAATTTCACTATTAAATTGAGGTTGGAGGAGAGAGGAAAGGAGGGAGGAAAGGTGGAAAAACATTGTATTTTAGGACTTTTCTTTACAAATTACAAATCTATTCAAATCTCAGGCAATGCTTATATAGTACATAATTTATTAAAATCTTTCTTCAGATCTTCTCAGCTCATGTGTGCTCCTGTGCTTCAACACAAGAATCTTCTTCTCTGTTCACTAAGGAAATGCTGTGCTCATTCCAGAAGACAAAGTAATTCCCTTCCATGATAAGATATGAGGCCATTCCAAAGGGTTCTGGTTTCTTTGAAGTGGGACACAAGGCTACCATACTTCTGTACAAACAGAAGCACATTCAACTAATTCCACAACATTTTCACTGTCTATCCATTATGCCTATAGAAAATATTCCCTCCTCAGCTCTGTCTCACAGAATCCCTCAATTTCCTTCAAGGCTCAATGCAAGCACCACTTTCTATATGAAACTTTTGTATTATCATCCATCTGCTAGTGCTTATTTCATCATTAAAAATCCTTAAAATATTGTGTATTTATTTTGCATATACTCATATAGAGTATCTGGGCCAGAGAAGTCCCTGAACAAGTTGGAAGAATTCCTAAATTATCTGATAAGAAAGCATAAAGTCATTGCCTTAACAATTTAATGACATTATAAAGTCTTGGATATGGAATGAAGGGCCTTAAAGGGTAACAGGGAACTTTGAGTGATTGACTAGCTGAGGATATTCCACAACTATTGGATTTCTGAAAAGGTCCCATTCTTATTCCAATCCTTTCTCTAGAATTAAGTCTCAAGCTCACTGTCAGGCTGACTGACTGAGAGTAGGGCCACCAAGGAATAGAGAGGTAAAATGATTTGCCCAGCATCACAAATCAGAATGTGTAAGGAGTCAGAATTGAGCACAAGTCTTGCTGATTTGGGGTCTACATTTGTATCTACTACATCACATTGTGACAATCAGTAACATTTACAATTATGTCTTGCCATCGCGAAACATCAGATAAAATAATTAACATATACTTCATTAACTAAAAAAAAAAAATAGAATGTCTCCCCATTGCAAAATACCACACTGGATATTTAAAATATGCTTTGCTTTGATAATTCCAAAAAAGAAATCATTGTTCCCCAATTCATCTGTCACATAAAAGCAGCACTCCATGGCTCTTAATTACCTCTCCAGTCACCTTTCACCCAAATATTTCATTTTCCATTCATCCTTTATAATAAAACATTTTAATTTACAGTCTCACTTGCCTTATGATTATATGTTTTATCCCTCCTTCCCCTTCTCTGTTTTCAATGAGTAGTCAACATTATTTTAACTCTGAGCCCAGGCTTCATCTGCTTTTCTCTTTATCACATATTTATCCATACCATAATTTAACCCCCTGACCCAGGTCCCTCTCTTCAAACAACCCGTCACTAAGTATGCCTTCTGAATAAACCCTAAACCAACAAAGATTAATGTGACTGTACTTGCAAAACTAAAAAAAGCACCAAGCCAAAAAAAAACCAGCATTAATTTCCCTGAATTTCCTTTCTTCCTTCTCCTCATCTTCCATATTGTCATAGCAGATAATCCTCCTCCTTGGAGTCCTCCTTTCTTGACTCCTTCCCTTGGACCACAATTTTAGGAAGATTCTCAGTCCTTCTTCACTTTATTTATACCTAGACTCACACTCTAGACTTGTCCTCCATATGCTAGCTTGCAGCCTTGCCTCCTTGGTATAACCTCTACCCTGAAGATCTCCTCTCCTGGTGGGTCACTTCCTCCTTGGGGCAACTATTTTAGGAAGAACTCAAGATATACTTCAATTGACTCATACCTGGACTTTCTCTCCAGACTCTCCTTACCATGCCAGTTTTGCTTCCTTGTACACTTCCATTCCCCTTCCATTTTTCATTTCCCAAATCCCCTTTATGTATTATTGGCCTTTATTAGAATATAAGCTTGGAGGACAAGGAATGTCTTGCTTGTTTGCACTGGTATCCCCAGTGCATAGCACAGTGCCTGACACATGATAACCACTTAATAAATGTTTTATCTACCACTCTCTTTATTTCTCTATCATCTAAGGGCACACACACACACACACATATATATATATACATACATATATATATATATATACACACACATGTGTGTGTGTGTGTGTTTTATGGTGACAATTTTAATAGCTTTTATTCTCCAGAACAAGAATTGCATTTCCACTTGTTTACAGTACTGATAAAGTACAGTGTTGTTCACTTCTCTCCCTCTGCACATATTCAAGTATTCAGAAAGCCCAGATTTACGTAGTAGCTTATATGTTACTTTAAAACACTACTGCCTCGGCTACAAATTTGAGTCCTCCAATTTTTAGAAAACTGTGTGGAATGCTCTTTTTTCTTGTGTGTTCAGTCAAGCTCTTCAGTGGTGGGTCCAGAAGAAGAACCTCCAGATAGGGCTGCTCCACCCCCTGGGAACCCACCAGGCATGCCTCTTGCACTCTGGTACAGCTTAGGAATGATGGGGTTGCAGACCCTTTTCAATTCTTTCTGCCGATGCTCAAATTCTTCCTTCTCAGCAGTGTAGTTCTTATCCAGCCAGCTGATTATTTCATTACATTTGTCGAGGTTCTTCTGTTTGCTTTCATCACCACTTTTGCATTGAAGTTTTTCATCCTCTATGGTGGCCTTCATGTTGAAGGCATAAGGCTCAAGGGAATTCTTGGGAGACAACTTGTCTCTCTGCTTCTCATCCTTAGCCTTGTACTTCTCAGCCTCCTGGACCATACGGTCAATGTCTTCTTTGCTCAGACATCCTTTCTCATTGGTGGTGGTGATCTTCTCCTTGCCTCTGCTCTTATCCACGGCAGAAACATTGAGGATGCCTTCTGCATCAATGTCAAATGCTGCTTCAATCTGAGGAACACTCCTAGGTGCTGGGGGGATTCCTGTGAGCTCAAATTTGCCAACCAGGTTGTTATCCTTTGTCATTGCTCTCTCACTTTCATAAACCTGAATGAGCACAACAGGCTGGTTGTTTGAATAGGTGGTAAAGGTCTGTGTCTGTTTGGTGGGGATGGTGGTATTACGTTTGATCAGAATGGTCATAACTCCACCAGAAGTTTCAATTCCAGGGAAAAGAGGAGTAACATATAGCAGCAGCAAGTCCTGGACATTCTCAGATTTATCTCCAGTCAAAATGGCAGCCTGGACAGCTGCACCATTAGCAACAGCCTCATCAGGATTGATATTCTTGTTGAGCTCTTTGCCATTGAAAAAGTCTTGCAGAAACTCCTGGATTTAGGGGATTCGAGTGGAACCACCCACCAGGAAGATGCTAGTTTGGCATACCTTAAGGTTTTTCCCACAGGGTCTAGTGTGCCACAGAAGAGATCAGCATTCAGCTCTTTGAAATGGGCTCAAGTGATTGATGTATAGAAGTCGATACCTTCATAGAGGGAGTTAATCTCATTATTGGTCTGGGTATTGGAAGTACACTTTGCGCGTTCACAAGTGATGCGAAGATGGTGAATAACCCTCTTGTTCTCACTGATGCCCTTCTTGTGATTTGGCTTAAACTCATCAATGAAATGGTTGACCATTGGTTGTCAAAGTCCACCCCACCCAAGTGGGTGTCCCCAGCTGTGGAATTTACCTCAAAGATGCCATCTTCAATGGTAAGAATGGAGACATTGAAAGTACCACCTCCAAGGTCAAATATCAAAACATTTCTCTCAGCACCAACATTTTTGCCCAAGCCATAAGCAATAGCAGCAGCAGTTGGCTCATTGGTGATTTGGAGCACACTGTGACCAGTGATGGTTCCAGCAACTTTTCTGTCCTGATGTTGGGAATCATTGAAATAGGCTGTTACTTTGAACACAGCATCTGTGACTGCCTTGGTAATTTCAGTAATCATGGTTAAGACCATAGAAGATACTTCTTCTGGGTAGAAACTTTTGGTCTCCCCTTTGTACTCCACTTGGACCTTAGGCCTGCCTGTGTCATTCATCACCATAAAAGGCCAGTGCTTCATGTCTGACTGTACAACTGCATCATCAAATCTGTGATCAATCAGACATTTGGCATAAAAAGCTGTGTTGGTGGGGTTCATTGCAACTTGATTCTTTGCAGCATCACCAACGAAATGTTCTGTGTTGCTGAAGATGATGTAGCTTGGGATGGTCCTGTTTCCTTGTTCATTAGCAATGATCTTCACTTTCCCATGTTGAAAGACTCCCACAAAGGAATAAGTAGTGCCAAAAGCAATGCCAACTGTGGGTCCCTTCAATGTGGTTGCTGGGGAGTTGAGGGTCGTAGATGACCGACCACTGTAGAGGAAGAAGGGCTGCTGCTGTGCTGAGTAGATTGCTAAGTATATTTTAAAAAAATATTTGGTATCAACAGCATTCTGATTTCTACAGAGTGTTCCTAAAGTCAGGAAACATAGGCAAAAATGCATATTTTCAAGAAATGAATGAATGAAACTTTCAGCAACATTTTATTTAATTGGCATATTAACAAATAACATCTTCATTATGATTTCCATCATTTGCGATGCAAAGGTTGATGCACTTTATGAGATTCACGTGAATTCGGTGCAGTAAGTCCACATTGCTGTCAATTTTAGCACATTCACTCTTTATGCATTCAATCAAGTTTGTTGCATCTGTAATTTTCATTGAGTACACCTTCTCCTTTAGCATACCCCAGAAAAAGAAGTCAAGGGGGTTAAGATCTGTTAATATTCCAAATATTTCAAAATGTGCATTTTTGCCTATGTCTCCAAACTTTAGGGATACCCTGTACAGTAACCAGGTATATTTCAATAACTTCCTTCTAAAATAATACAAGCTGAATGATATAACAAGTTTTTAGTTTTCATTTCTTGTATTGCTACCAAAGTAATGAACATGTCCATACAGCCACACAAAATCAATTTTCTTATGATGCCAAATTGCTATTTGTGAAACTATATCATTTTATTCTGAGAAAACTATTATGATAGTGATAAGCTTCAAAAACAATGACTTGACATTTATTTTTTTTAGAATTGCAGACCTTCATTCTTTATTTATTTAATATTTTTAGTTTTCAGCATTAATTTTCACGAGTTTGAATTACAAACTTTCTCCCCATTTTTGCCCTCCCCCCCCACTCCAAGATGGCATATATTCTGATTGCCCCTTTCCCTAGTCAACACTCTCTTCTGTCACACCACTGCTCCCTATCCCATTTTCCCTTACTTTCTTGTAGGGCAAGATAGATTTTTATGCCCCATTGCCTGCATATCATATTTTCTAGTTGCAGGCAAAAATGTTTTTTTTTTGAACATCTGCTTTTAAAATTTTGAGTTCCAAATTCTCTCCCTTTTTCCTTCCCCACCTACCCTCCCTAAGAAGGCAAGCAATTCAATATAGGTCACATGTGCATCATTATGCAAAACCCTTCCACAATACTCATGTTGTGAAAGACTAACTATATTTTGCTCCTTCTTATCCTGTCTCCCTTTATCCAAATTTGTCTCTTGACCCCATCCCTTTTCAAAAGTGTTTGCTTTTGATTACCTCCTCCCCCTATCTGCCCTCCCTTCTATCATCACCCCTTTTTTAATCTCCTTCCTCCTTCTTTCCTGTGGGGTAAGAAACCCAATTGAATGTGTATGTTATTCCCTCTTCAGGTCAAATGTGATGAGAGGAGATTCACTCATTCCCCCTCACCTGCCCCCTCTTCCTTTCCTATGAACTACTTTTTATTGCCACTTTTATGCAAGATAATTTACTGCATTCTGTCTCTCCCTTTCTCCTTCTCTCAATATATTCCTCTCTCATCCCTTAATTTGATTTTATTTTTTTTAGATATCATCAGTTAATATTCAACTCACCCTGTGTACTCTATATATATATAATGTATGTATAAGTATATATATGTATATATACATACATATATATTTATATATGTATATTCCCTTAAGCTACCCTAATACTGAGGTCTCATGAATTATGCACATCATCTTTGCATGTAGGAATGTAAACATAACAGTTCAACTTTATTAAGTCCCTTGTGATTTCTCTTTCTTGTTTACCTTTTCATGTTTCTCTTGATTCTTGTGTTAGAAAGTCCATTTTTCTATTCAGCTCTGGTCTTTTCACTGAGAAAACTTGAAAGACCTCTATTTTATTGAAAATCCTTATTTTGCCTTGGAGTATGATACTCAGTTTTGCTGGGTAGGTGATTCTTGGTTTTAATCCTAGCTCCATTGATCTCTGGAATATCGTATTACAAGCCCTTAAGATAGAAGCTGCTAGATCTTGTGTTATTTTGATTGTGTTTCCACAATACTCAAATTGTTTCTTTCTGGCTGCTTACAGTAATTTCTCATTGATCTGGGAGCTCTGGAATTTGATGACAATATTCCTAGGAGTTGTCTATTGGGTATCTATTTGAGGAGGCAATCTGTGGATTCTTTCAATTTCTATTTTACCCTCTGGCTCTAGGATATCAGGGAAGTTCTCCTTGATAATTTCTTGAAAGATGATATCTAGGCTCTTTTTTGATCATGGCTTTTAGGTAGTCCAGTAATTTTTAAATTATCTCTCCTGGATCTATTTTCCAGGTCAGTGGTTTTTCCAATGAGATATTTCACATTGTCTTCCATTTTTTCATTCCTTTGGTTCTGTTTTATCATATCTTGATTTCTCATCAAGTCACTAGCTTCTACTTGTTCCAATCAAATTTTTAAGCTAGTATTTTCTTCAGTGGTCTTTTGGACCTCCTTTTCCATTTGGCTAATTCTACCTTTCAAGGCATTCTTCCCCTCATTGGCTTTTTGGAGCTCTTCTGCCATTTGAGTTAGTCTATTTTTAAGCTGTTGTTTTCTTCAGTATTTTTTGGTGTCTCCATTAGCCAGCCATTGACTTGTTTTTCATTGGTTTCTCACATCACTCTCATTTCTCTTCCCAATTTTTCCTCTAATTCTGTAACTTGCTTTTCCAAATCCTTTTTGATCTCTTCCATGGCCTGAGACCAGTTCATGTTTTTCTTGGAGGCTTTTGATGTAGGCTCTTTGACTTTGTTTACTTTTTCTGGCTGTGTGTTTTGCTCTTCTTTGTCACCAAAGAAATATTTCAAAGTCTGAGTCTGAATCTGAGTCCGCCTTGAGCTCTTTGTGGGGGTATGACTACTTGTAGAGTAGAGAGTACTTTGTTCCAAGCTTGAGGGGCTGAGCTGTTGCTTTCAGAGCTGTTTCTCACAGCAAACTCTGCCACAGCAGCATTTCTTCTCCCCCAAGAACCGCCAACCCGGACCTGACTCAGATCTTAAGCAGGCTATGCACCGCAGCTCTGATCTGCCACTTAATTGCTCCCACCAGGTGGGCCTGGGGCCAGCAGCAACTGCAGCTGTAGTTCTCTAGCTGCACCACCTCCGCTGCCTCCGGGGTGGTGGCCAAACCACGAAACTCTTTTCACTCTGTCCCTGCAGCTTTTCTCACTAACCTTCTCTGTTGTCTTTGGTGTTTGTGGGTTGAGACATCTGGTAACTGCTGCAGCTTACTGATTCAGGGTGCGAGGGCCTGTTCCGCCCAGCTCCCAGTCTGGTTGGTCCAGGTGCAGCCCACAGTAGGCTCAGCTCCGCTCGCTCCCAGCCTCACGTGCAATAGTCCTTACCCAGTGACGGTCCAGGCTGTCCTGGGCTGGAGCCCTGCTTCTCTCTGTTATTTCATGGGTTCTGTAGTTCTATAATTTGTTCAGAGCCATTTTTTTTGTCAGTGTTTGGAGGGTCCTGGGGTACAGCCCTAGGCAAGTCCCTGCTTTCCAGCCGCCATCTTGGCTCTGCCCCCTAAGAGACATGTATTACAAGTAAAGTAAGTCGAGGGTATTTTATTCTGAACAATTCCTCCCCTAAAGGAACTTACATTCTAACAGCCTAGTAACTGGTACATAGTAGGCATTTAATAAATGCTTTTTGAATGACCGATTAATCACCGAAGGAATAATATACATATATATGTATGTATATATATATATACATACATATATATGTATATATATAACTACAACACAAAGGAGAAAATAACTACAAGGAATATAAATCAATAGGTGAGTTACAAGGAAGAAAATATCTTTTCTGATTGGGGGGAATCAAGAGATTCCTTATTGATGAGATGCCATCTGAATTGGCTATTAAAAGATTAGTAGGGAAGATCTGAGTCAAGGAATGGAAGCAGAAAATATTAGATGTGTATATGTCCATAAAATAATGAATAGCAGTTAGGTTTAGTTGGAGTGTAGAGTGCCTAAACTTGTGTAATACAATTCAGATAAACAGAAAGAGAGAATGATGCCATATTATGGACAGTATTGGATAGCAAACAAAGGAACTTGGATTTAATTTAGTAAGAGACAAGGAATAACTAAACAATTTTGAATAGAAGAATGACATAGTCAAGTTGCCCACAAATACAATTACTGTACAAAAAATGGATGGGGGCAGTGTGTGAGACTAAAGTCAGGGACTCTTGCAGTAGTATTACGTATAAGGACATCAACTAGAGTGGGTGTTGTGAAAATGGAAAAGAAAAGATGGCTATGAGAAATTGGGAAGGCAGACTTTGTAGCTCTTGGTAACTTGTTAGGTTGCAGAGATAGGAGAGAGTGCAAAGAAATTCTAAATTTTCAGGCAACGTGACTGAGTAAATATGAATAGCATGAACACAAACAGGGAAGTCAAAAGGATGAACTAGTTAAGGGAAAAATATTGGAAACTTTGTTTGCTTTAAGGCCTTTATCATAGTGTTGTAATTATTTCTTCTCACGTTTTTGCCTTATTCCTGCTAAATAAAACCAATTTCACCACATTATTAAACAACAAAAGAATATCCAGTTTTACTGGATATTGGTATGTGTGTGTGTGTGTGTGTGTGTGTGTGTGTGTGTGTGTACTTTATAATTATAGGGTTATATTAATCTTTTATCATTCTACATTCTGGTGTAATTATAACCAAACACAAATAAACATGGAATTTTAGAGCTAGAAGGAATCTTTGAGTCCATCTAGGAGGCCATCCCCTTCATTTTAAAGATAAGGAAACTGAGGTCTTCATATATTAATGTGGTTCTGTGGATGCAGAACCAAACATTTACTGAGTGAAGCTAGTATTATTACTGAGCTCTCCCCCCCAAAACTCTCTAAAATAATTTATAGTAAGCACCAAACCAAAATCTGAGTATGAAAGTCAATAAAAAAAGAATCATAGGGGGTCATTTTGACAGCCTGGAGTAGTTTAGGAAGACATAAATAGAAATCTGTAGAAACTGGGGTGGAAGCTAGTAAACTAGAATGGCAGCAACAGCAGAGAGCAGTCCAGTGACCATGAATGGTAAGGGGAATGAACACCTGATCAGAAAGAGATCCAGTTGGACCCTTATGCTAACACTGCAACAAGATTAGGTGCCATTTAACAGCTTGGTCACTCATTACTCATCACTCAGATTCATAGTATCAGAACAGAGAGGAGAGATCTAAATCTCAAGTGAGAAGAAGTATGACCTGGGTAAGGAGCAAAACAAAGACCAAGAGGGCAATAACCAGCCCTATTCCCAGATCATACTACTTTGGAAGCAACAAAAACTTGCAGGCCCCCTCTGAGCTTGAAAAGCAGTAGAAAGACATAAAACCAAAAGCTCAGGCCAAACATCCATACCACCCCCAGAGGTGAACAGAGCCCAACTCTAACATAATAGAAAACACTAAGAAATTGGCTGGATAATAAAGCAAACAATAACAACAAAAGAACCTGACCATAAAAAAATCTACAATGATAACAAGGAAGCTCAAGACACAAACTCACAAGCAAAGACTTTAAAACAGTTACAAGAAAAGTCTCAAAGAAAAATGCAAGATTGTACACAAGCCCAACAAGAATTTCTAGAAGAACTAAAGTTTTTTTTTTAAGTGATTTTAAATAATCAAATAAGAATAGTAAAGCAAAAATTGGGGACAAAATGAGAACTATGCAAGGTAATTATAAAAAAAAATTATCAGCTTGGTCAAAGAAGCACAAAATTGCTAAAGAAAATAATTCCTTAAAAATCAGAATTGACTATATGGTAAAAGAGGTACAAAAGCTCACTGAAGTAAATGACTCCTTCAAAATTGGAGCTAGTCCAATGGAAGCTAATGACTCCATGAGGCATCAAAAACCAATAAAACCAAGGCAAAGGACTGAAAAAAAATCAAAGTAAATATGAAATATGCTATGGGAAAAGCAAATGACCAGTAAAATAGATGAAGGAGAAATAATTTAATTATTGAATAACCATAATGAAAAGATGAACCTAGACATTCTACATCAAGAAATTATAAAGGAATACTGCCCAGATATCATTGAACTAGAGGATAAAGTAGAAATGAAAACAATCTGAGGGGCGGAGCCAAGATGGCGGCTGGTAAGCAGGGACTAGAGTGAGCTCAGTACCCGAGTCCCTCCAAAAACCTATAAAAAATGGCTCTGAACGAATTCTAGAACGGCAGAACCCACAGAACAGCAGAGGGAAGCAGGGCTTCAGCCCAGGACAGCCTGGATGGTCTCTGGGTGAGGTCTATTCCACACGGAGGTGGGAGCTGGGAGCTGGGAGCTGGGAGCTGGGAACGGAGTGGAGCAGAGCCCAGCCTGAGCGGCGTGGACCATCCAAACTAGAAGCCAGGCGGAGGGGGCCCGAGCGCCCTGAATATGTGAGCTGCGGCAGTTACCAGACCCCTCGACCCACAAACACCAAAGACTGCAGAGAAGGTTAGTGGGAAAAGCTGTGGGAGTGGAAGGAGTTCGCGGTTCGGCTTCCAGCCCCAGGGGCAGCGGAGGTGGGGCAGCTACAGCTGTTGTTACTTCCAGCTCCAGGCCCACCTGGTGGGAGGAATTAAGTGGCGGATCAGAGCAGGAGTGCAACAGCCTGCTGAAGATCTAAGCCCAGTCTGGACTGGGGGTCCTTGGGGAAGAAGGAGTGCGGCTCTGACAGAGCTGGCACCTCCCCCCCAAACGTAGAACATAGAACTCGTTAGTCTACAAGCAGTCATACCCCACTGAAAAACTCAAGGGTCAAGTTGGTTGGGAATATGGCCAGGCAGCGAAAACGCGCCCAGATTCAGTCTCAGACTTTGGATTCTTTCTTTGGTGACAAAGAAGACCAAAACATACAGCCTGAAGAAGACAACAAAGTCATAGAGCCTACAACAAAAGCCTCCAAGAAAAACATGAACTGGCCCCAGGCCATAGAAGAACTCAAAAAGGAGTTGGAAAAGCAAGTTAGAGAAGTAGAGGAAAAATTGGGAAGAGAAATGAGAAGGATGCGAGAAAAGCATGAAAAACAAGTCAATGACTTGCTAAAGGAGACCCAAAAAAATACTGAAAAATACACTGAAGAAAACAACACCTTAAAAAACAGACTAACTCAAATGGGAAAAGAGCTCCAAAAAGCCAATGAGGAGAAGAATGCCTTGAAAGGCAGAATTAGCCAAATGGAAAAGGAGGTCCAAAAGACCACTGAAGAAAATACTACTTTAAAAATTAGATTGGAGCGAGTGGAAGCTAGTGACTTTATGAGAAATCAGGATATTATAAAACAGAACCAAAGGAATGAAAAAATGGAAGACAATGTGAAATATCTCATTGGAAAAACCACTGACCTGGAAAATAGATCCAGGAGAGATAATTTAAAAATTATTGGACTACCTGAAAGCCATGATCAAAAAAAGAACCTAGATACCATCTTTCAAGAAATTATCAAGGAGAACTGCCCTGATATTCTAGAGCCAGAGGGCAAAATAGAAACTGAAAGAATCCATCGATCACCTCCTCAAATAGGTCCCAAAAAGAAATCTCCTAGGAATATTGTTGCCAAATTCCAGAGCTCCCAGATCAAGGAGAAAATACTGCAAGCAGCCAGAAAGAAACAATTTGAGTATTGTGGAAACCCAATCAGAATAACCCAAGATCTGGCAGCTTCTACATTAAGAGATCGAAGGGCTTGGAATGCGATATTCCGGAGGTCAATGGAGCTAGGATTAAAACCTAGAATCACCTACCCCGTAAAACTGAGGATCATGTTCCAAGGCAAAATATGGATTTTCAATAAAACAGAGGACTTTCAAGCTTTCTCAGTGAAAAGACCAGAACTGAATAGAAAATTTGACTTTCAAACACAAGAATCAAGAGAAGCATGAAAAGGTAATCAAGAAACGGAAATTGCAAGGGACTTACTAAAGTTGAACTGTTTTGTTTACATTCCTACATGGAAAGATGATGTGTATGATTCATGAGACCTCAGTATTAGGGCAGTTGAAGGGAATATGCATATATATATATATATATATATATATGTGTGTGTGTGTGTGTGTGTGTGTGTGTGTGTGTGTGTGTGTATGTATATATATATGTTTATGTATATATATATAGGTGAATGTGTATGTATGTATGTATCTATGTGTATATGTATGTATGTGTATGTATGTGTATATATATGTGTGTGTTTTTTAATATATATATGTGTTTATATGTATGTGTATATATATGTGTATGTATGTGTGTGTGTATATATATATATATATATGTAAAAGAGAGAGAGCAGATACAGGGTGAGTTGAAGATGAAGGGAAGATATCTAAAAGAAATAAAATGAAAGTAAGGGATGAGAGAGCAACATAGTGAGAGAGGGAGATATGGAGAGAGAGAATGGGGTGGATTATCTTGCATAAAGGTGGCAAGAGGAAGCAGTTCTGTGGGAGGAGGGGAGAGGGCAGGTGAGGGGGGAATGAGTGAACCTTGCTCTCATCAGATTTGGCCTGAGGGGGAATACCATACATACTCAGTTGGGTATCTTACCCCACAGGAAAGAAGAGGGAGGAAGATTAAAAAAAAATAAAACGGGGGGGGGATGATGAAGGGGAGGGCAGATGGGGGTGGAGGTAATCAAAACAAACACTTTGGAAAGGGGACAGGGTTAAGGGAGAAAATTCAATAAAGCAGGAGGGGTTGGGAAGGAGCAAAATGTAGTTAGCCTTTCACAACATGAATATTGTGGAAGGGTTATACATAAAGATACATGTGTGGCTTAGGTTGAATTGCTCGACTTCTTAGGGAGGGTGGGTGGAAAGGGAAGAGGGGAGAGAATTTGGAACTCAAAGTTTTAAAATCAGATGTTCAAAAACAAAAAAAGTTTTTGCATGCAACTAAAAAATAAGATACACAGGCAATGGGGCATAGAAATTTATCTTGCCCTACAAGAAAAGAAGGGAAAAGGGGATGAGAGGGGAGGGGGGGTGATAGAGGGGAGGGCTGACTGGGGAACAAGGCAACCAGAATATAAGCCATCTTGGAGTGGGGGGGAGGGTAGAAATGGGGAGAAAATTTGTAATTCAAACTGTTGTGAAAATCAATGCTGAAAACCAAATATGTTAAATAAATAAATTTAAAAGTAAGAAAAAAGAAATGAAAAGAATCTACTGGTCACCTTCTGAAAGAAATACTGAAATAAAAACTCCCAGGAATATTAAAGCCAAATTCCAGGACTCCTAAGTCAAGGAAAAAAGTACTGAAACAGCCAGAAAGAAACAGTTCAAATACCATGGAGCCACAGTCAGGTTCACACAAGATTTAGCAGCTAACACAATAAAAGAGTGGAAGGCTTGTAATATTATCTCCCAGAAGGCAAATAAACTAGAATTTAAAAAACCAAGAATACTTTACACAGAAAATTGAGTATAATCCTATTATGGGGAAAAATGAATATCAAAAGAAACAGAGGATTTCAAGCATTCCTGATGAAAAGACCAGAGATGAATATAAAATTATACATTCAAATTCAAAACTCAAGGGAAGCATAAAAATGTAAACCTGAGTGAGGAATCATGAAGGATTTAACAAGACTAAACTCTTTATTTACCTATATGGGAAGATCATACATGTAAATCTTAATAGCTTCATGACATTAAAAGGTTTTTGTGAGTATCTAAAGAGGCAACAAATGTTAAGTGTTTTACAAACCTTAAAACACTTTATCATAATCATTAATCATAGAACATGATAACCCAAGGAAATAAAAATATAGGTGCCCAAAAGGACGAATGGAAAGATGAATGTTTGAGGGGCATGCTACAACAATGATTTATATGTGAGAAATGGTGGAAAAGACAATATCAAGAAAAAAAAAATATATATATATTTTCTTGATATATACATACATATATGTATATATATGTATGTATGTATGTATATGTGTGTGTATGTGTATAACCAGAAAAAGAAGGAAGATAATCATGGAATGAGAATGGATAAAATAAAGTGATGGAGTCTGAATAACATGTTGATAGCAATTTGACTGTAATGTACCAATGAATAAATTGTGGGGATGGGAAACAGGAGCAGTGAATCAAAATTCACATCATGATAAATGAAGATAGGGAAGATATTCATTATTTCATGACATATTGACCACGTACATGAATGTATATAAGAAGATCAGGGTTACTGCATAATTCTCTCATATATATATATATATATATATGTGTGTGTGTGTGTGTATGCATATGTGTGTATGTATGTTGTATGCATATGCATATGTATGTATATATATGTATACACACATGTTTGCACTTATATTTCAAATGGGTAAATGCTTTGGAATAAAAGTTGTTAGGACAATTTTTAAATTGCTTATAATTTTCATTTGTCTTTAAATAATTTAAAATGCATATCAGATCAACTCATAAACCACAAAGGGATCATGTTAGATCAGTTTCTGAAATTTCTCACAATGGGTATGCCCTGTAAATCCTATATAATATGGTTTACTTGTGTGCCTCATATACCTTTGCAAAGCATTTATCAAACCAAACTACATAACTAGATCCATTTTTCAGAAAACAAATCTCAAGAAGCTAAGCAAATTGAATAAAATTAACATAAGCTCATGAAAATATCAGCAATTCCAGTGGGTCTAAAGACCTCCTTTACAGCCAGAGATATGCAACATTGCCAGAATGGGCTGGAATACATGAGGACCCAAAGAGTTTCCATGCAAGACACTTACATGGTAAAATCTACAAGGAAAAGCTGGCCAAGCCCTATCTATAAATTGAACCAGTTCTCAGCCATGAAGCCAAGCCTCCCATCTCCTTTAAATACTCAAAATGATGGTGAAGTAGGTCAGAAATTCCAAGCTCTCAAGATTTTCCCCAAAAAAGACATAAAAGAGCACCTTAGGGCAAACAAAGAGGAGTAAAAATAAATAAGAATAGGGGCACAACGAGGGTCTTCCTCGGACAATTTGAGAAAATTAGAAGAAAAATCCCAGCATGAGGTTTGGTCCCTGTGAAGAGTAAAAACCTCCAGGCTAGGGTCCCTGTTAACAGCTGTGGGGTTAGCTGGGTTGGGAGGCTGGCTAGGGCCACAGCCACCAGAACTTTTACCCCTGGGATAATGAGAGGAGGTAGGCATCTAAGCCAGGGAAGAACTGCTGACAAGGAACAGGAGACCCAGCTGTGCTGCGGAGAGCAGCAGGGGAAAGAAAGAACCAGCACACACCTGGTGAGTGCCTGAGCAGTGGAGTAGAAAGCCCCTTACAGGAGGCTGGAGATTTGGCTTTGGTTCCAGGCTAGAGGCAAGAACTGAAGATCTGGGGGAAGAGGCACCATCTCCCATACCCTAAGGCTAGAGGTGACTATAAAAATTAAACTATTACCACAAAATAATGCAGAGACAAAGGAGAAAGAATCTAAGCATAGAAAGTTATTATGGGAATAGAGAAGACAGAGGTTCATCTTCAGAGGAGCATATTGAAGCAAAGAAATCCTCTTCTAGGCCAAAGCATAAAAGCAAATGGTCACCAACCCACAAAGAATTCACAAAAGAATTTTAAAAAGACTAAAAATAAAGGAGACGGAGGAAAAACTAAAGAAAAAAAGAATAATCCAAGGAAAACAAGAAGATTATGAAAAGAAAGTCAACCAATTAGAAAAAATAGATTGAGAATCGTAAGGAAGAAAATGACACCTTGGAAATTAGAGTTGGGCAAGGCAAAGTCAGTGAAGTTATAAGAGATCAAGAAATAATGAAATAAAATATGAAGGATGAAAAATAGAAGAGAAAGTGAAACATTTAAAAAAACTGATCTGGAGAACTGGTCAAGAAGAGAAAACAAGAAAATAAACAGACTACTTGAAAGTTATGATAAAAAAAATCTTGATACAATAATATAAGAAATAATTAAAGAAAATTGTCCTGAAGCATTAGAACAAAGGGAGAAGGTAAAAAGAGAAAAAACTCCATTGAATACCACTTGAAAGAGATCTTATGAGGCAAACTCATAGGAATGTTATAGTCATTTTACAATATAGCCATGTTATAGTCAGCTAAAGGACAAAATATTAAAGGCAACAAGAAAAATCAATTTAAATATGATGGTGCCAAAATTAGAATCACATAAGGCCTAGCAGCAGTGACACTAAAGGACTGCAGGTCTTGGAACACTATATATCAAAGAGCAAAAGAACTGGAGCTCTGGCTGAAAATATTATACACAGCAAAGTTAAGCATAATCCTGAATGGAAAAAAAAAATGAACGTTTGATCAACTGTCAGACCTTCAAGAGTTTGTTAAAAAAAAAACAAAAAAAACCCAAGAAACCTGAACTTAATAGAAGATATAACATACAAGAGCCAAGAGAGCCATAGGTACATACTGAAGACTTGATTACAAAGGACAGACTATTTTTTATATATTTAAAATGCATATATGTTTAATATTGTCATTAGTAATTGGGTAGTTTGTAAGAAAGATTGGGGTAGACCTGAGTATGATATGACTTTAAAAAGTAAAACCATTTAGGAACAGCTAAAAAGCGTAATTATTTTATATGAATGAAGTGCAAGAGGAAGAACTGATACAGAATAATTAAATGGGGAGGAGGCCTGGTAGTTCTGGCAACCTACTTTCATCAGAAATGGGTTTAAGAGGGAACAACACATATATATCTAAAAGATAATAAAAAGTCTTCTAAATTCAGAAGAAATAAAACAGTAAGGGAAGAGTGAGGGTTGAAAGGACAAGGGAGAGATATCTAGAGGGGAAGGTGAGGGAATAGGTTAAAGGTGGGTATAGAGGGTGCTTAGATCAAAGGGAATGGGAGGATAAGGGATGGATCTCTAGAGGGGAGGATGAGGGAATAGGTTATAGGAGCTACAGAAGGGTGTTTAGATTTATGGGAATGGGAGGATAGGGCTGGATCCTTGGAGGAGGGTAGGCTAACTAATAGAAGGGCAAGGTAGGCAATAAAAGTAAAGTAAAGGAGTCAGAAGGGATAGGAAACAAAAGAGATATGCAGATATGCACAAACATGAAAATAAAGATCAGGAGTGAAATTTGTTAGGGATAGTATATCTCTCTATATGTATCTTTATGTGTATATATGTATATGTCTATGTTTATATTATAATATATCTGTACTTAATTGTAGCCTGGGGGAGGGAGAAAGTGCAAAAAAAGAACAAAATAAAACATGCAGAGCAGAGAACAAAAGAAAACTTACAAGGAAGCAAAGAAAAAGACAGCTAAACACAACATATGGTATTTATCATACAGGCTTCTTGAAATGAAAATTTATTGTTGCATATTTTGAATCCTCTCTTATGTTCTGCTATGCAAGACATGCTTTTTTCTTTTATTTTTTTTACTTTGCATTTAAGTTAAAATATTTAAGTTTATGATTTTTTTCTTTATTCTGTATTTGTATTCTGGTGTTTGAATCTAAAATAAAATTAAAAAAATATAAATACTCAACACTTCTATGTAATTGTACATATTGAATGCACCTTTAAGAGGACCTTTAAGAGTGTGATGGTATATGTACAACAATATTTATAGTGGTTCTTTTTCTAGTAGCAAAGAATTGGAGATCAAGGGGACGCCCATCAATTGGGGAATGGCTGAATAAGTTGTGGTATATGAATGTAATGGAATACTATTGTGCTATAAGAAATGGAGAAGGTACAGACTTCATAATAACCTGGAAACACCTGCACAATGTAATGCTGAGTGAGTGGAGCAGAACTAGGAGAACATTATATACAATCACAGATATATTGATTCTGTGATTGACTAACCTTGATAGACTTGGCTTTTCTCAGCAATACAAGGTTCAAAGACAACTCCAAAGGACTCATGAGGGAGAGAGATATCTACATCCAGAGAAAGAACTATGGAGTCTGAATGCAGGTTGAGGCACAGTGTTTACTCTTATTTTTTTGTTTTGTTCTGTTTCTTCTTTCTCATGATTCAATCCATTGGTCGTGGTTCTTCTTTGCAACTCAACTGTTGTGTGGATGAGTTCAATGCAGAGTTGTATGTGGAGGATATATCGGATTCCATGCCATCTTGGGGAGGGAGGATTAGGAGGAGGCTCTGGAGCTGGAGGTCATGCGGAGCTGAGTGTTGTGGACTACAGATGGAAAATCTTAATAAAAAAATAAAGAGTGTTATGGTAGTCAGGATATTAGAATCTCAGAATTGGAAAGGGACTTCAGAGGAAATCTATTTCAAGTACAACCAAGGCAGGAATTCACAACATGTTGTCATCCATACTTTTCTTGAAGACATATAAGAAAAAAGAATTTACTCTCTACTGAGGCAAGCCAGAAGACTTCTGGGCAATGATTATTGTTAGAAAATGCTTCTGTACTTAGAAGCAAGCATTCAGTCATGGCTATCGGAAATGAATGACTTTAAGATATGGCAAAAATTACAAAAAAGTGTTTTGACTTCTTTCGTCCAAAGATTTACCAGACTAACTTTAACTAAGAAGGACTTTATCCTGAGTAATACAACCATTGTTTGGAGTGCAGGACCAAAATATATTACTTGTAGTCCATAAGATGTAGGTTAAAGTTCTCCTTCTGTCTATATGACTGATCAAGTTACCGAAGTCCTCAATCCAAGTAACATTTTTAATTTTTTTTTAAATTATTATTTATTTAATTAATAATTTTACTTTTCAGTATTGATTTTCACAAGAGCGTGAATTACAAAAATTTTCTCCCCATTTCTACCCTCCCCCCCACTCCAAGATGGCATATATTCTGGTTGCCCCACTCCCCAGTCAGCCCTCCCTTCTGTCACCCCACCCCCCATCCCCTTTTCCCTTACTTTCTAGTAGGGCAAGATAAATTTCTAGGCCCCATTGCCTGTATATCTTATTTCCTAGTTGCAGGCAAAAACTTTTTTTTGAACATCTGCTTTTAAAACTTTGAGTTCCAAATTCACTCCCCTCTTCCCTCCCCACCCACCCTCCCTAAGAAGGCAAGAAATTCAACATAAGCCACATGTGTATAATTATGCAAAACCCTTCCACAATACTCATGTTGTGAAAGACTAACTATATTTGTTTCCTTCCTGTACTATCCCCCTTTATTCAATTTTCTCCCTTTACCCTGTCCCTTTTCAGGAGTGTTTGCTTTAGATTACCTCCTCCCCCTATCTGCCCTCCCTTCTATCATCCCCCCTTTTTTATCTCTTTCCTTCTTCTTTCCTGTGGGGGTAAGATACCCAATTGAGTGTGTATGTTATTCCCTCTTCAGGTCAAATCCAATGAGAGCAAAATTCACTCATTCCCCCTCACTTGCCCCCTCTTCCCTTCCTACAGAACTGCATTTTCTTGACACTTTTACATGAGATAATTTACACCATTCTATATCTCCATTTCTCCCTCTCTCAATCTGTTCCCCTCTCATCCTTTAATTTAAATTTTACTTTTTTTAGATAACATCCCTTCATATTCAACTCACCCTGTGCCAAGATGGCAGCTGGAAAGCAGGGACTTCCATGAGTTCCCTGCCAGGCCCCTGAAAAACCTCCAAAAATGGCTCTGAACAAATTCTAGAACTGCAGAACCCACAAAATAGCAGAGGGAAGCAGGGCTCCAGCCCAGGACAGCCTGGATGGTCACTGGGTGAAGTCTATCGCACATGGAGCTGGGAGCAGAGGGGAGCAGAGATCAACATGGGCAGCGGCAGGACCAACCAGACCAGGAGCCGGGTGGAACAGGCCCTAGCACTCTGAATCAGTGAGCTGTGGCAGTTACCAGACTTCTCAACCCACAAAGATCAAAGACAACAGAGAAGGCTAGAGGGAAAAACTGTGGGGACTGAGTGAAAGGAGTTGGCAGTTCAGCCACTGCCCTGGGGGAAGTAGGGGTGGTGCAGCTAAAGAACTACTGGTGCAGTTGCTTCTGGCCCCAGGCCCACCAGGTGGGAGCAATTAAGTGGCACATCAGAGCAGGAGTGTAGAGCCTGCCTAGATCTGAGTAAGGTCCAGGTTGGTGGGTCTTGGGGGAGGAAAATTGCTGGTGTGGCAGAGCTGGCTGTATAGAAATAGCTCTGAAAACAACAGTGCATCCCCTCAAGCTTGGAACAAAGTACTCTTTATTCTACAACCAGTCATACCTCGCTGAAAAATGCAAAGATCAAGTAAGTTGGCTGGGAACATGACCAGGCAGCGAAAATGGACTCAGATTTAGACTCAGACTTTGAAATCTTTCTTTGGTGACAAAGAAGAGCAAAACATACAGCCAGAAGAAGTCAGCAAAGTCAAAGAGCCTACATCAAAAGCCTCCAAGAAAAACATGAACTGGTCTCAGGCCATGGAAGAGCTCAAAAAGGATTTGGAAAAGCAAGTTAGAGAAGTAGAGGAAAAATTGGGAAGAGAAATGAGAATGATGTGAGACAACCATGAAAAACAAGTCAATGACTTGCTAAAGGAGACCCCCCCCAAAAATGAAAAAAATACTGAAGAAAACAACATCTTAAAAATAGACTAACTCAAATGTCAAAATAGCTCCAAAAAGCCAATGAGGAGAAGAATGATTTGAAAGGCAGAATTAGCCAAATGGAAAAGGAGGTCCAAAAGACCACTGAAGAAAATACTAGCTTAAAAATTAGATTGGAGCAAGTGGAAGCTAGTGACTTGATGAGAAATCAAGATATTATAAAACAGAAACAAAAGAATGAAAAAATGGAAGATAACGTGAAATATCTTATTGGAAAAAACACTGACCTGGAAAATAGATCCAGGAGAGAGAATTTAACAATCATTGGATGACCTGAAAGCCATGATCTAAAAAAGAGTCTAGATATCATCTTCCAAGAAATTATCAAGGAGAATTGCCCTGATATCCCAGAGCCAGAGGGTAAAATAGAAATTGAAAGAATCCACAGATTACCTCCTCAAAAAGATTCCAAAAAGGAAACTCCTAGGAATATTGTTGCCAAATTCCAGAGCTCCCAGATCAAGGAGAAAATATTTCAACCAGCCAGAAAGAAACAATTTGAGTATTGTGGAAACACAATCAGAATAACGCAAGATCTAGCAGCTTCTACATTAAGAGATTGAAGGGCTTGGAATACGATATTCCGGAGGTCAATGGAGCTAGGATTAAAACCAAGAATCACCTAGCCAGCAAAACTGAGTATCATGCTCCAAGGCAAAATATTGACTTTCAATAACATAGAGGACTTTCAAGCTTTCTCAGTGAAAAGACCAGACCTGAATAGAAAATTTGACTTTCAAACACAAGAATCAAGAGAAGCATGAAAAGGTAAACAAAAAAGAGAAATCACAAGGGACTTACTAAAGTTGAACTCTTTTGTTTACATTGCTGCATGGAAAGATGATGTGTATGATTCATGAGACCTCAGTATTAGGGTAGCTCAAGGGACTATGCATACATACATACATACATACATACATATATATATATATATACATATACATATATATATATATAGACAGAGGGCACAGGGTGAGTTGAATATGAAGAGATGATACATAAAAAAAATAAAATCAAATGAAAGGATGAGAGAGGAATATATTGAGAGAGCGAGAAAGGGAGACATAGAATGGGGTAAATTATCTTGCATAAAAGTGGCAATAAAAAGCAGTTCTCTAGGAAGGGAAGAGGGGGCAGGTGAGGGGGAATGAGTGAATCTTGCTCTCATTGGATTTGACCTGGGGGGAAATAACATACACACTCAGTTGGGTATCTTACCCCACAGGAAAGAAGGAGAAAGAAGATAAAAAAGGGGGGATGATAGAAGGGAGGGCAGATGGGGGAGGAGGTAATCAAAAATGAACACTTTCGAAAAGGGACAGGGGCAAGGGAGAAAATTCAGTAAAGGGGGATAGGTTAGGAAGGAGCAAAATATAGTTAGTCTTTCACAACATGAATATTGTGGAAGGGTTTTACATAATGATACACATGTGGCCTATGTTGAATTGCTTGCCTTCTTAGGGAGGGTGGGTGGGGAGGGAAGAGGGGAGAGAATTTGGAACTCAAAGTTTTAAAAACAGATGTTCAAAAACAAAAAAAAATGTTTTTGCATGTAACTAGAAAATAAGATACACAGGCAATGGGGCAGAAATTTATCTTGCTCTACAAGAAAGGAAGAGAAAAGGGGATGGAAGGGGAGTGGGGTGACAGAAGGGACGGCTGACTGGGGAATGGGGCAATCAGAATATATAACATCTTGTAGTGGGTAGGAAGGTACAAATGGGGAGAAAATTCATAATCCAAACTCTTGTGAAAGTCAGTGCTGAAAACTAAATATATTAAATAAATTAAATAAATAAATAGAATTTAAAAAAAAGAAAAATGAACAAACACTAACAAAAAAAGAATCTGACCATAAAAACATAATATGGTAACAAGAAGGATCAAGATACAAATTCAGAAAACAATGTAGTCGCAACAACTATAAGCAAAACCTCAAAAAGGAAAAAAAATATAAATTGTTTTCAAGCCCAATAAGAATTTCAGGACAAATTTTTAAGAATGATTTTAAAAAGATCAAATTAGAGAGGTAGAGGAATTACATAAAGAAATGAAAGTCAAGGAAGAAAATTGTGAAAAACAATCAACTGCATGGTAAAGAAAAATAGGCACAAAAACTAAAGAAAATGATACCTTAAAAAGCATAATTGTCCTAATGGAAAAAGAGGTAAAATTTTACTTATGAAAATAACTTCTTGAAAACCAGAATTGGCCAAGTTGGAAAAAAAGAGGTACAAACGTTGACTGGAAAATAATTCCTTAAAAATTAGAATTGGGTAAATGAAAGCTAATGACCTCATGACATATCAAGAAATAATAAACCAAAGTAAAAAGAAAGAAAAAATAAAAGAGAATGAGAAATATCTCTTTGGAAAAAGAGCTAACCTGGAAAATAGATCAAGGATAAATAATTCAAGAATTTCTGCACTACCAGAAATCATGATCAATGAAAGAGCCTAGACATATTTCAAGAAACTATCAAGGAAAACTGGCTCAATATCCTTGAAACTTAAGATTAAACAAAAGATTAAACAATCCACCAATCAACACATGAAAGAAATCCCAAAATGAAAACTCACAGCAATATTATGATCAAATTTCAGAGTTCCCAGGACAAAGAGAAAATATTTCAAGCTGCCAGAAAGAAACCATTCAAATATCATGGAGCCATAGTCAGGATTGCACAAGATTTAATAGCTTTTATTTACAGGATTTGAGAGTTTGGAATATGATATTCCTGAAGGCAGAAAGCTAAGATTAGAACCAGGAATATCCTAACCAGCACAACTGTGTATAATTCTTTAAGGGAAAAAATAAATATTGAATGAAACAGAGGATTTTTACACATTTTTGATGAAAAGACCATAGTTAAATGGAAATTTTTACTTTCAAATAAAAGACTCAAGAGAAGCATAAAAAGTTCATCATGAAAGAGAAATCATTAAGGACTCAATAAATTTACACAATTTACATTACTGTACAGGAAGATGATACATGCAATTTCAAAGAATCTTATTATTACTAGGAGCATTGGAAGGATTATACAAAAACAGAGGGTGGCGAAATGAGGCAACAATGTTGGAAAGATTTTAAAAATGGATGAGGGAGAAAGATATATACCCTGGGAGAAGGGAGAAGGGATAGGAAGAATAAGGCAAATTGTCTTAGATAAAAGAGGCATGCAAGGAAGAACTTTTTAGAGTGGAGACGAAATGGTTAAGGAGCAAGCAATGTGCGAACCTCACTCTCATATAAGTATACAAATACATACATACACATATATCACATACAAACATATACTTACATCACATACAAACATATATTTATATCACATGCAAACATATGTGTATATGTGTACATGTATAAGCTTTTGTATATGATGTATACACACATACATACATACACATACATGCATCTATACACATACTAAATTTAGTATAGTATCTATCTTTCCCCACAAGGAAAGAGATAAAGAAAAGGCAGAATGATAAAAAGGAAGGCAGATAAAGGAAGGTAGTGGTCAGAAAAGACCAGAGCTGAATAGAAAATTTGAGTTTCAAACAAAAGAATCAAGAGAAGCATGAAAAGGTAATCAAGAAAGAGAAATCATAAGGGACTTACTAGAGTTGAACTGCTTTGTTTACATTCCTACACGGAAAGATGATTTGTATAATTCAAGAGACATCAGTATTAGGGTCGCTGAAGGGAATATAGATACATACATATATGTACATATATATACAGAGAGAGAGAGAGAGAGAGAGACAGAGAGAGACAGAGAGAGACAGAGAGAGACAGAGAGAGAGGAAGAGAGACAGAGACAGAGAGACAGAGAGAGAGACAGAGAGAGAGAGAGGGCACAGGGTGAATTGAATATGAAGGAATGATATCTAAAAAAAAATCAAATTAAAGGATGAGAGAAGACTCTATTGAGAGAGGGAGAAAGAGAGAGATATAATGGGGTAAATTATCTCACATAACAGTGGCAAGAAATAGTAGTTCTGTTGGGAGGGAAGGGGGGGGGCAGGTGAGGGGGAATGAATGAATCTTGCTCTCATTGGATTTGACCTGAGGAGGGAATAACATGCACACTCAATTAGGTATCTTACCCCACAAGAAAGAAGGACGAAGGGGATAAAAAATGGGGGGCAATAGAAGGTAGGGCAGTTAGGGGAAGGAGGTAATCAAAAGAAAACATTTTTGAAAAGGGACGGGGTCAAGGGAGAAAATTGAATAAATGGGGATAGGTTAGGAAGGAGCAAAATATAGTTAGTCTTTCACAACATGAATATTGTGGAAGGGTTTTGCCGAATGATACATATGTGGCCTATGTTGAATTGTTTGCCTTCTTAGGGAGTGTAGGTGGGGAGGGAAGAGGGGAGAGAATTTGAAACTAAAAGTTTTAAAAGCAGATGTTAGAAAACAATTTTTTGCATGCAACTAGGAAGTAAGATATACAGGCAATGGCACAAAAAATCTATCTTGCCCTACTAGAAAGTAAGGGAAAAGGGGATGGGGGGAAAGGGGCGACAGAAGGGAGAGTTGACTGGGGAATGGGGCAATCAGAATATATGCCATCTTGGAGTGGGGGGGAGGGTAGAAATGGGGAGAAAATTTGTAATTCAAAGTCCTGTGAAAATTAATGTTGAAAACTAAAAATATTAAGTAAATAACAAGAACAAAAAAGAGAGGTATTCACATTTTTACACTGAAAAAAAATTAAAGAATAAACTAACCCAAATGGCAAAATAGCTGCAAAAAGCCAATGAGGAAACGAATTGAAAGGCAGAATTAGCCAAATGGAAAAGGAGGTCCGAAAGACCAATGAAGAAAATGCCACCTTAAAAATTAGATTGGAGCAAGTGGAAGCTAGTGACTTAATGAGAAATCAAGATATTATAAAACAGAACCACCAAAGGAATGAAAAAATGGAAGACAATGTGAAATATCTCATTGGAAAACCACTGACCAGGAGAACAGATCTAGGAGAGATAATTTAAAAATTATTGGACTACCTGAAAGCCATGATCAAAAAATGAACCTAGACATCATCTTTCAAGAAATTATCAAGGAAAATTGCCCTCATATTCTAGAACCAGAGGGTAAAATAGAAATTGAAAGAATCCACCAATAGCTTCTTGAAAAAGATCCCAAAAAGAAAACTCCTAGAAATATTGTTGCCAAATTCCAGAGTTTCCAGGTCAAGGAGAAAATACTGAAAGTAGTCAGAAAGAAACAATTTGAGTATTGTGGAAACACAATCAGAATAACGCAAGATTTAGTAGCTTCTACATTAAGGGATCGAAAGGCTTGGAATACAATATTCCAGATGTCAATGGAGCTAGGATTAAAACCAAGAATCACCTAGCCAGCAAAACTGAGTATAATACTGCAAGACAAAACATGGATTTTGAATAAAATAGAGGACATTCAAGATTTCTTAATGAAAAGACCAGAGCTGAATAGAAAATTTGACTTTCAAATACAAGAATCAAGAGAAGCATGAAATGGTAAACAAGAAAAAGAAATCATAAGGGACTTACTAAAGTTGAACTGTTTTGTTTACATTCCTACATGGAAAGATGATGTGTATAATTCATGAGACTTGAGTATTAGGGTAGCTGAAGGGAATATAGACAGAAGGCACAGGATGAGTTGAATGTGAAGGGATGACATCTAAAAAAGAAATAAATTTGAGGGGTGAGAGAGGGAGAAAGGGAGAGATGGAATAGGGTAAATTATCTCACATAAAAGTGGCAAGAAAAAGCAGCTCTGTTGGAAAGGAAGAGGGGGCAGGTGAGGGGGAATGACTGAATCTTACTCTCATCAGATTCAACTTGAGAGGGAGGGAGTAATAAAAAGTAAACACATTTGAAAAGGGATAGGGTCAAGGTAGAAAATTGAATAAAGCGAGACAGGTTAGGATGGAAGGAAATACAGTTAGCCTTTCACAACATGAGCATTGTGGAAGTGTTTTACATAATGATACATGTGTGATCTATGTTGAATTGCTTGCCTTCCTAGGGATGGTGGGTGGGAAGGGAAGAGGGGAGAGAATTTGGAACTAAATGTTTTAAAAGAAGATATTTAAAAAAATTAATTTTTTTTGCATGCAGCTGGGAAACAAGATATATGGAATGAGGCATAGAAATATATTCTGCCCTACAAGAAAGTAAGGGTAAAGGAGATGGAGGGGGGGATGGGGTGAAAGAGGGGAGGGCTGACTGGGGAACAAGGCAATCAGAATGTATGCCATCTTGAAAATGGAGGGGGAGGGTAGAAATAGGGAGAAAATTTGTAACTCAAAATCTTGTGGAAATCAATGCTGAAAACTAAAATATTAAATAAAATATATACAGTTTCAAAAAAATTTCCCAATTAAAAAACAAAATGGAAATACTGAAAATCAAACGAGAGATTAATGAAATTAAAGGCAAAAAGTAAATAAATAAACCCTAATAAACTTATATAAATTCCCTATAGAGGAATTTCTTTCATGAAAAAATATAGATAAGCCATTTGTCAATTTGATTTGAATAAGAAGAAAGAAGAAAACCAAAATACCCTTATCAAAAGTGAAAAGGGTAAATTCGCTACCAGTGAAAAGGAAATTAAATAAAATATTAAGACATATTTTGCCAAATTATCTGCCTGTAAAAATGACGATCTAAGGGAAATGAATGCTTAACAATACACAAATTGCCCTAATTAACCACAGAGACAATAGAATACTTTAATGATCCTATCTTAGAAAAAGAAATTGAACAAGCAATCAATGAGCTCCCTAGTAAAAACTTTGCCAAGACCAGACCTATTTACAAATGAATTCTACCAAACATTTAAGGAACAATTAATCCCAATACCAAGTAAAGAAGTAATCCTAGCAAATTCCTTTTATGATAAAAAGATGTTTTTGATACCTAAAGTAGGGAAAAATAAAAGAGAGATAGAAATAAAATTATAGACCAATTCCCTTAGTGCATATCTATGAAAAAAATAAATAAAATACTAGCAAGGAGATTACAGCAATAAACCACAAAAATAATATACTATCACCAGATGGGATTTATACCAGGAATACTGAGCTGGTTTAACACAAGGAAAATTACAACCACAATCAACCATATTGTTGATAAATCAACAAAATCATATGATTATCTCAATAGATCCAGAAAAAAAATTGACAAAATACAAAACTTATTCCTATTTAAAAAAATACTAGAAAATATAGGATTCAATGGACTCTTACTTAAAATGATAAATAAAACCTATCTAAAATTCAGAGTAAGCATTATCTATAACATGGATAAACTTGGGACCTTCCCAATAAGATCAAAGGTTAAGCGACAATGAGCACTACCACCATTATTATTCTTTAGTGTATTATAAATGCTAGCTATAGCAATAAGATAAGAAAAAGAAATTAGGGGAATAAAAATAGACAATGAGGAAACACAACTTGTTACCTGATTATATAATGTTATGTTATTTTATACTTAAAGAACTCTAAAGAATTAATTAAAAATCTGATTGAAACAATGAACAACTTTAACAAAGTTGCAGGATGAAAAATAAACCCATATAAATCATCAGCATTTTTATGTACTGCCAACAAATCCTCAGAGAAAGAAATAGAAAATTTCCATTTAAAATAAATGCAGAAAATATAAAATACTGGAGAGGGTACCTGCCACGACAAACCCAGGGACTATATGAATGCAGTGATAAGACACTCTTCACAGAAATAAAGATAGATTTGAGCAAATGGAGAAATATTAATTGCTCATAGGTAAACTGTTGTTGTTGTTTGGTCATTTCTAGTTTTGTCTGACTCTTTGTGACTTCATTTGTGGGCTTTCTTGACAGAGCTACTGTAGTGGTTTGTCATTTCCTTTTCCAACTCATTTTACAGATAAGGAAACTGAGGCAAAGAGGGTTAAGTGACTTGCCCAGGGTCACACAGCTAGCAGCTAACTGAAACCAGATTTGAATTCAGGAAGATGAGTCTTCCTGATTCCAGGTCTCATGCTCTATTCACTGTGCCACCTAGCTGCCCTACTCATAGGTAAACTAAGCCAATATAATAAAAATGACAATTCTACCTGTTAGTTTATCTATTCAGTCTCATACTATTCAAACTACCACTGAATTATTTTATTGAGCTAGAAAAAATAATAAAGTTCATCTGGAAGAACAAATGGTCAAGAGTATCAATGGGATCAATATTTAAAAATGTGAAGGAAGGAGGCCTAGCAGTACTATATTTCAAACTGTATTACAAAGTGGTGATCATGAAAAAAGTCTGGTACTGGCTGAAAAAGTAGAGTGGCAGAGGAGTAGTTAATGACTATGGTGGTCTAATGTTTGATAAATCCAAAGATCTGAACTTTTGAGGTAAGAACTCAACATTTGTCCAAAAACTGCTAGGAAAACGGGAATACTATTTGGAAAGAAAACTTCTCACACCATATACCAAGACAAGGTTAAAATGGGTGCACTGTTTAGACATAAAGTGTGGTTTTCTAATTAAGTTAGGGGCACAATGAAAAATGTGCCTATTGTGTAGAAGTTTAGGACCAAACAAGAGAAAGAAAGGATTGCAAGAAATAAAATGGATATTTTTTACATGAGATTAAAAAGTTTTTACACAAACAAAACTAACGCAGACAAAATTAAAGGAAAATTGGAAAGTGGAAGGGTAAATTACAGCACATTTGTCTGATAAAGACTTCATTTCACAAATATATAGGGAACCGACCCAATGAAAGCCATTGCCCTACTGATAAATGGTCAAAGGATATGAACAGGCAGTTTTTAGAAGAAATCAAAGCTATCAATTGTCACATTAAACAAATTCTAAATCACTATTGACTAGAGAAAGGAAAATTAAAATAACTCTGAGGTACCACCTTACACCAATCTGATTGGCTAATGACAGAAAAGAAAAATAAAAAATAATGGAGGAAATATGGGAAAATTGGGATATTAATGCACTGTTGGTGGAGTTATGAGTTAGTCCAACCCTTCTGAAGAACAATTTAGAACTCCACACAAAGGGTTATAAAACTTTCTGTACCCTTTGACTCAGTAGTACCATTAGGTCTATATCCCAAAGAGAACAAAGAAAAGGAAAAATGAACCTATTTGTACAAAAAATATATATATAGCAAGTCTTCTTTGGTGGCAAAGAATTGGAAAATGAGGGGATGCTCATCTCTTGGGGAATAGCTAAACAAGTTGTGGTAAATGATTGTGATGTGATACTATTGTGCAATAAGAAATGATGAGCAAACAGGTTTTAGATGTATATAAACTCGTGCAAGGTAAAGTGAGCAGAACTACAAATAATTGTACACAGCAATTGCAGTACTAGAAGGATGATCAACTATGAAATACTTCACTACTCTCAAAGATTAACCCAGGGACTCATGAAGAAAAATGTTATCTACCTCCAAAGAGAGGTGCTAATTAAAGCATTTTATTTTATTTTTCTTCTTTTGCATGTATATGTGACTTCTTTTGCAATATGGCTAATAGTTTTGCATGACTTCATATTTATAATTATTATCATATTGCTTACCCAGCCAGGGGATCAGGGAAGAATGGGAGAGAGGAAGAGAGCTTGGAACTCAAAATTTTAAAAATTGTATGTTAATAAATAATTGTATATGTAGTTGGAAAGTATTTAATGAAGTAAATAAAAATATTTTATGTAAAAAGATCAATCCTGATTAGGCTGTTGCCTATGATGTAGCTGCCTAGGTTGCCATCATGACTGGAGATAAATCTGAGAATGCTCAGGACTTACTACTTTTAGGTACCCTTCCATTTCCTCTTGGAATTGATACTGCTGGTTGATTTATGATAATTCTAACCAAACACAGTACCATATCTTATAAAGCTGACATGGATCATACTGCCTACTTCAACAACTAGCCTGGTTTAGTAAGGTGAGAGAGCAATAACAAAGCATAACAACCTACTTGGTCAGTTTGAGCTTGAATTAACATTTGACATTGATGCAAATGGAATTCTCAATGTGTCTTCTGTTGATAAGAGCAAGGCAAGGAGAATATCGTCATCATCAATGACAAAGGTCATCTGAGCATAGAATACATTGAACATATGGTCCTGGAAGCTTAGAAATATGACTGATTACAGGAAGCAGAGAGACCAGGTTTTTACAAGTCAGTTGAATCGTATGTTTCAACATAAAGGCTATAGTAAATGAAGAATTCCCAGACAAAATTGATGATGAAGACAAAAGGATGATCCTTCAGAAATGCAACAAAACAACCAATTGGCTTGATAAGAATGTGACTGCTAAGAAGAAAGACTGAACGTCTGCAGAATGAATTGGAGAAGGTTTGCAAACTCACCATTACTAAGATATACCAGAATGCAAGGGACACGCCAGGAGGCATGCCTGGTGGGTTTATGGGTAGTGGAACAGCTTCATCTGGAGGTGTTTCTTCTGACCCACCAATGAAGAGGTTGACTAAGCACACCAGAAGAAAGTGCATTCCACACAGCTTTCCAAAAATTGAAGGATTCAAATTTGTAACCAAGGCAGTGGTAGTTTAAAAAATAACATGTAAGCTACTGTGTAAATCTGGGCATTATGAGTAGTTGGATATATGCAGAGGGAGAGAAATAAACACTATATCACTTTATTAGTACAATAAACAAATAGAAATGCAGTTTTGTCTTGGAGAAAAAAATTCATTTAAAATTGGAACAATAAAAGAATTAGTTGTTGGGTATCAAGAGAGGCACAGCTCATAGAAAATAGAACAAGGGTTCTATATTGGCAGTCAGGATGGGCTTTTGACACTTATTCAGTCAAGTGCCCTTGAAGAATTTGGCCTTTGTTTCCTTGGCTAAATTAGGAGCCCTTGATGACCTTCTTGTCTCAAGGGAAAGCCTATTTTATGTGGGTTTGAGTGACATGTTTGTGACATCAAAGGCTTTTAGAATACATGAGTTTAAATTGCATTTTTGTGATGCTTTTAAGTCACGTGGGTGAGTCGCATGTGTGACTCACATTTGACCATGAACAATATATATAAACTCAGAGGTTGGCTTTCTCCCTTGGAGCTCTGAGCCACAGTGGGAGTGGTTGGAACCTGTGTTGGCAGCTTCTTGGCAGGTCTTACACCCCCACAGCAGCTGCTAGCCAAATTGTTGAAACAGGTTCCAAGTTTCAAAGGGAGGGTACCATGATCCTCACAACTAGAACTACCAGAGTAAGATTACATTCTACTGTCTTCATCAGGATTTAGCATTTCTGGGAATAGATTGCAAATGTTCACTGTGACCAAGGTGTAAGATACTGACTGTCCTTTTATAGGTAGACACTTTGGTTGCTGGAAAAAAACAGCAAAATTAATGTGTAAATGAAATTGATGAAATTGGTTCAAGAAGAAACACATCCTCAGATAAAAAATGTTTGATGAGATATTGATCTGAGGACCTGAAAGAAAATCACTGTTCTGATAAATGTAGTGGGAGGACATATTAAAGGCAGAGGACTGGCTTAGTTAAAGATGGCTCTGGGGCACTATGGTCCATCAGTTTATTGACATAAGACTAGCTTCAGAGTTTTGAAAGTTATAATTGAGTTATATAACTATGTAATTGAAAATCAAATAATTGATTGGGGACTTGAAAGCAATTATATAAAACTATCGGGATCATGCCTGACAGAAAGGGGTATCCATTGAGTTTTCTTTAATAAGGCAGAGGTGACTCACTAACCATATCTACACAGTGACTTGAGACATTAGAAGACAGAGAAATAACCAGATAAAAATTAGACAGGAGAGAAGAAGCTGAGAGAAGGGAAGGAAAGATTTGCTCTACACTCCCCTCAATCAATTGACATAGAGTTTGTAATCACAGATAATGAGTTATTAATGTGTTAATTAGGTTTCAACCCTCACTGATTCCTTTATGAAATGTGAATACATTTGTCTAGTAGAATTAAAGGTAATCTGACCAACGGATGAGATTTTTTTTTAGTCACCATTACCTTTTGGATTTCAATACCTAAAACCCTACAGAATTGCACTCAGCTAGAAAATTTGAGAAGTGAAGACAAAAAAAGAGTAAATATGGAAGATCAAGGTTTTCACCTCTCTTCCTATGGTCTATCCCCTTTTAACTGTGGCATGCAAGAATGGAATTAGTTGTTCAGTAAGAGACACTTTTATCAATCAGTTGGAAAATCAGTTGAAAGTTTCAAGGCACAGTTTAAAGAGAGGAGTTACACATTTCAGGCAGGCTCAGATACCGAGAGGCTAGACAAATCTTCAAGGAAAACAATGTCTGACATAAGAAAAGAGAGATGATTATAACAGGGAGAGACAAAGATAAAGTGAGTATCCTGGCACTTTGAGGTCTTAATGGGAAGAAGAGCTGACCTTAGGAGTCCAACTGAGCCAATTACTTATGAAACCAATCAGTAAGTGAAAAGACCATTTCTGCCCATTGAATAGGCTTGAGGTGGGGCTTCAGGTGGGGCCAACAAAGGGAGGTCTGATTAGAGACAGGCCCACACCTTTTCCCTAATTAAGTGTGGGGCCTCAGGCTGGTTAGCAAACTAGTTAGCTAGTTTGAGAGAGGTAGGAAGCCCTCAGGGCCCTAAGGAGAATTGCTAAAACCGGAGCCAATGGTATATGCCTGAGTTCTGGTCAATCAGATGATGGCTAAAGACTGTATAAAAAGAGAGAACAGAACTTGGAAATGGCAGAAACCCAGAAAGGAGGACTAGAAGCAAGAAGCTGAGAAACTAAGAGTGTAACGGAGAGCAGCAGGATTCAGGAGCTAGCTTCCAGAAAGTGCTGAACACAAAAGGAAGTTTTGGAACTTGGAGTCAGCGGAGCCTCAGGAGACAGTGCTGAGCAGGGACTAAGGATTTGTGAGTGATCTTATAGAAGGGCTCTAGCATTGAGGGGAAGCACAAGTATGCTCCGACTTGCTGCTATAATATTTTGTTGTAATCTCCTTGTTACTGTAGTGAGGTAGTCTTATTGGTTTTGGAATGTTGTTGCCACAATATCGAATTGGGGGCATTGGTCCTTGGGTCTGATCCTTTGGAGTCTAAATAAATGCCTCCTACCTAGAGAATTCATTATATTCTGCAATTCTGAACCATTCAGGCATGCTCATGGTCCTCTTCGAGGCATGAATTTTGCCTTAATGATATACTACTCAGCAGAGATGCTTCATGGGGTGAGGGACAAGGGAGAAGAGTTTGTAGTTGTCTTGGCCACATGTATTTCCCACATGTATGCCTTCCTACCATTGGTCTCTGTTTGTGCCTTCTTGATGGGCAAAATGTTAGGATGCAGATGCAAAAGCTTGAGTTAACACCCTCACCCCCACCCCACTGAAAGCTATTGTAATCCAGGCAGGAAAAAGCAAACCCAGGTCATTTTGTGTTAACTTCATCACCAGGTAGGACTGATCTGAAACCCTGCTGTTATGCTCCAGTCAGCAGAGAACTTATAAGGATGGCTCTGTATCTTCGTTTAACAGAAGGCTTCTGAGACCTTACAGAAACTCTTTGTTAGTTATTTTTTAAACCTGTTTGAAGGTTGCTTTTAGCTGAGATGGGAGCACTCAACATGACTGTCTGTACTCTTAAGCTCTGAGTACCCCATTTCAGAGTCAGAGGGATCTGGCACAGTGGCCTCATTTCAGGGGGAATAAAAGAAAACAGATGGAGAGAGTATGGTTGTAGTAATGCTTTCAGAGTTCCACCTGCCTCTAGTTTACTTCCTTGAATCCCTTATCTGGTGACTGTGGAAGAGGAGTTATATATCATAGCTTTCTTATTTGTGTATTTTGTGATTTTATTGCTTAATTATTAAAGTACCTTTTAATTGCATTGCATGCTTTGAAATTACTTACTGCATTTTTAACACCCTTGAACCTGTTAAAACAAACCAAATTTAAACATAGCCTACAATGTTACTCTTATCAATGTCTTGTGTATTAATGTGAGAATCTGCCCCACATTTATAGACACTAATATTTTGTAGTTACTAGTATTACTTGGTCAAATGTTATTGATTTGAGCTCCTTATATCTACTGGCTAATACTGGCAGCATACTGGTGGAAAGTATCCTCACGCTATAGATTTAGGAGTCAAGACTCATAGATTATCCCTAGAATTTGGGAGACATGGACACAGTCTGGGAATCCAATCTGTAATTTCAAGGCAGGGGAGTATCACGGAAGGGATGCTACAAATATATAGATAATATTCTACAAATAAAGATGGGAGCCAAATAATAATGTGATACAGACATAAATATATATATAGAGTCTGTCATTTTGATTATTTCTTGCCTACACTTTGATCATTAACCTATTAAATTACTGGGTAGAAAATATCTTGCCAATGAACAAATTTGAGTGTTTTTTTTAAAGCTTGACCCAAGAGTAAGGTTAATGTTTAATTAATGAGTTGCAGTATCTTCTTCTGACAGTTGAAAATAATGATGGATTAGCTTGAATGGACGATATGAGTAGATTTCCAAGGTTGAACTTTTCATCAAACATAATCATTACCTGTCAGGGTACCTGTCTTGACTTTCCATTTTTAATTAAAGATACTTGGTTTTCTATCATTAGTATAGAACCACTTGATGAAAAGGAAGATTCCGCTTGGGCTTTAATGATAGAAAACCATCTTTGTGGCATGAAATGAACATTACTTTGGTGTACCTAATGATGCTTTGATTCTAAAATAGCTTTTTTGACCTTTGGCCAAAGGATATTTTGTTCAATTGTCTTGGAGGGAAATTTTCAGATAAAAGTTTGGCTGTTCATGTTTGTTTTGTGATTTTTTATTTTTTTCCCAATTACAAGTGAAAACAAATTTAAACCTTGTTTTTTTTTTTGTATCAAATTTGTTTTGTTCTTTACAGTTCCTCATTCATCTTGATTCAGCCGTTAGTGCTGCTTCCGTCTGAAGGAGCATCCTTCTGTAAGTCTGGCCTTGCCTCCAGTAGGCTGACAGAATACAGTGGAGCACCCGACACAGAGGACCGCCGTTTGCGCCTGGCTGAAGACAGTGGTGATTTTGTAGCACCCTGGGCACTTCACATCCATGAAATACGAGTTGGGACTCTGTACCAGGAGCTTCTTCTTGTGTTTCCGCTTCTCCTCCTCGGGAGAGGGGTGCAGGAGATCTTTCGCGAGAGGCATGTTGGCGCGGGGAGATCTTCACTGCCGGAAAAAACTTTTTTTTTTTATTACAATTTTGACTTCCAAATTCCTCTACCCACCTTCACTACCCTCCAGTTCCATGGAGAAGGCGAGCAATCATACAGAATATATTTCCATATTAGTCATGTAGAAAAAGAAAACAGGCAACAAAAATAAAGAACAAAATGAAACAGTATGCTTTGATCTGACTTCACATTCCTTTCTTTCTTTCACACATTCTTTCTCTGTAGGTAGATAGCATGTTTCCTCATATATCCTTCAGAATTATCTTGGATCTTAGTATTGCTAGGAACAGTTAAGTTATTCACAGCTAATTATTGTAAAATATTGTTCTTGGTCTGCTCACTTCAATTTGTATTAGTTCATGTTAGTCTTTCTAGTATTTTTTTTTTTTCTGAAAGCAACCTGCTTTTCATTTCCTATAGCATAATACTATTCACAATCATAGGCCACTACTTGTTCAGCCATTCCCCAATTGATGGGCATTCCCTCGATTTCTAATTATCTTCCACCACGAAAAAAAATACATGTTTTTGTAGATATAAGTTCTTTCCCTTTCTTTTTTATCTCTCTGGGATACAGACCTAATAGTGTTATTGCTTGAACAAAAACTATGTATTGCTTTATTAGGTCTTTGTACATAGTTCCAAATTGTTCTCCAGAATGGTTAGATCAGCTCACAACCACTAAGTATATTAGTGTCTATTTTGTTTTCCATATCCCCTGTGTCATTTGTAATTTTCCTTTTCTGTCATGTTAGCCAATCTGATAGTGTGAGGTGGTAACTAAAAAGTTGTTTTAATTAGCATTTCTCTAATCTATATAATCATATGACTATAGATACTTTTAATTTCTTCATGTGAAAACTGCCTGTTCATATCTTTTGACCATTTAACAATTGGGGAACAACTTATTATAAATTTAATTCACTCCTCTCTATATATTTGAAAGATTAGGGCTTTATTAAAGAATTTGCTGTAAAAAAAATTTTCCCCCTTTCTTCTGCTTTCCTTATAATCTTGTCTACATTGATGTTGTTTCTGCAAAACCTTATTAATTTAAAATAATTGCAATTATTCATTTTATATCCTGTAGTTCAGGGCTGTCCAAAATATGGCCCGTGGGTGGCATGCAGCCCACAGTGCAATTTTATGAGACCCACCTGTGGGTTTTAATTTTCACTAGTGAAAAAATAAAATAATAATTTGCATGGAATGTATATTAGATTTTTTGATTGCATCACTAATACATAATCTTGTTGATGTTAACTTTCTTTGGTGTTTTTAAGAGTATTATGGACCGAACATATCACATGGAATTTTCAATCGATCTGTGGGATGCCTTCTGTCTGTATGATGCAGACTGGTCAGTAGGCACCTACCTTTATACTGTTGTGTTGTCACTTTGTTGTTTTGTGTTTGCTTTCACTCTGTGCTCCTTCACCTGTTGTATTGATGACGTGTATTCCCCCACTTTCCGTTAGTGTACTGCCCTAAGATAACCTAAGGTTGGATAGCCCTGCTGTAGTGCTATCTCTTGTTTAGTCATATAATCTTCCCTTATCTATAAATCTAACAGGTAACCTATTCTATACTCACCTCATTTGCTTATGATATCACCCTTTATGTCTAAATCAAGTACCCATTTTGACCTTAGCTTAGTACACAGTGTGAGATGTGGGTCTATACCAGTTCCTTCTAAACTGTTTCCGTTTTTCCAACAGATTTTGTCAAATGAGATATTGTCCCAAAGGTCTAGATCTTTGTGTTTATAAGACACAAGATTACAGTGGTAGTTTCATACTGTGTTTTGAGTACCTAATCTGTTCCATTGGTCCATCACACTTTTTCTTAGCCAATACCAGATAGTTTAGCTGATTACCACTTTGTGATACAGTTTGAGACCTGGTATGGCTAGGCACCTTCTTTCACATTTGTTTTCATTAATTCCCTTGATATCTTTGACCTTTCATTCTACCAGATGAATTTTGTTATTTTTCTAGCACTATAAAATAATTTTTGGTATTTTGATTGGCATGACACTGAGTAAGTAGATTCATTTAGGTGAAATTGTTGTTTTTATTATATTGTCTTGGCCTACCCATGAGAAATTAATAATATTCTAATTCTTTGGATCTGACTTTGTGTTTTGCAATTGTGCTTATATAATTTCTGGGTTTGTCTTAGAAGGTAGACTTTCAAACATTTTATAGTGTCTATAGTTATTTTAAATAGAATTTCCCTTTCTGTCTCTTCCTGCTGGAATTATTGGTAATATACAGAAATTCTGATGATTTATGTGGCTTTATATGCTGTGACTTTTCTAAAGTTAATTATTTCAACTAGTTTTTTTTAGTTTATTCCCTGGGATTCTCCAAGTATATTATCATATGATCTGCAAACAGGGATGGCTTAGTTTTTTCATGGCCTATTCTAATTCCTTCAATTTATGTTCTTATCATCTTGCTATAGGTAGCATTTAAAGTACAATACTGAATAATAGTAGTGATAACGGGCATCTTTGCTTCACCTCAGTCTTATTGGGAAGGTCTCATCCCCATCACAAATAATGCTTGCTGTTGATAATGATGAATATCACTTCTCTTATTTTACTCGAAGCTACATTTATTCTCATATTTTCTGGAAATTTGTTGTATTTTGTCCAAAAGCTTTTTTTGCTTCTATTGAAAAATATCATAATTTTATTAGTTTTTTAAATTGATGTGATCAATTGTAATGATAATTTTTCCTAATATGAACTAGCCTGGCATTCCTCATATAAATCTCATCTGCTCATAGTATTTGATCTTTATAATATATAGCTGTAATCTTCTTGCTGGTATTTTATTTAAATGTTTTGCCTCAATATTCATTAGGAAAATTAGTTTATAGATTTATTTCTATTTTTGCTCTTCCTGGTTTAGGTATCAGCACCATATTTTTGTCATAAAAGGAATTTGGTAGGACTCCCGTCCATATTTTTTCCAAATAGTTTACATGGTATTGGAATTAATTGTTCTTTAAACATTTGATAGAACTCACTTGTGAGTACCTCTGGTCCTGGGGATTTTTTTTTCCTTAGGCAGCTCATTGATGGCTTATTCAATTTCTTTTTCTAAAATAGGGTTATTTAAGTACTCTACTTCCTCTTCTGTTAATCTGGGCAATTTATATTCTGTGAATATTCATTTATTTCACCTTGCTTGTCAGATGTATTAGCATATAATTGAGGAAAATAGTTCCTAATAATTGTTCTGTGTTCCTCTTTATTGGTCATGAATTCACCCTTTTTGTTTACTGTAATGGTAATTTGGTTTTCTTTCTTTTTTTATATAAAATTTACCAATGGTTTATTGGTAATAACGGCTTATTAATTTTATTGTGTTTTTTAATAAAACAATCTCCTAGTCTTATTTATTAGTTCAATGGTTTTCAAATCCAGCCTCAGGTAGTTGCTAGCTATGTGACCTTGGGCAAGTCATTTAACCCTATTTTCCCCAGTTTCCTTATCTATGAAATGAACTGGAAAAGGAAATGGCAAAGCACTCCAGTATCTTTACCAAGAACACACCAAATGGGGTCATGAAGAATCAGAAATGCCTAAACAACAGCAACAAAAATTAAATCTTCTTTCTGTGGCCTTTTATTAAATTTTATTTATTGCATTATAATCTAAAAAGGATGCTTTTAATATTTCTGCTTTTCTCCTTTTGTTTGTGAGGATTTAAAGTCCTAATACATGGTCAGTTTTTATGTAGGTGCCATATATTGTTGAGCAAATGGCATATTCCTTTCTATTCCTATTCAGTTTTCTCCAGAAATCCATCATTTCCAACTTTTCTAAAATTCTATTCATCTCCTCAATTTTTTTTTCTTGTTTAGTTTGTGAATTATCTAGTTCGGAGAGTGGAAAGTTGAGGTCTCCCAATATTGTAGCTTTAATTATCTCTTTCCTACTATAATTCATTTAATTTTTCCTTTAAGAATCTGGATGCTATACCATTTGGTGCATATATTTAGTATTGCTATTGCTTCATTGTCTGTTGCTGCTTTTATCAAGATATAGTTTCCCCTTTTATCTCTTTTAATTAGATCTATTTTTGCTTTTGCTTTGTCTGAGATCATGATTGCTAGCCTTGTTTTTGTTTTTGTTTTACTTCAGCTGAAGCATAATAGATTTTGCTCCAGTTCTTTCCCATTACTGTGTGTGTGCTCCAAGTTTGTTTTTTGAAACAAACAAACCAACATATTGCAGGATTTTGGATTTTATTCCTATCTTCTATCTATTTGCATTTTATGAATGAGTTCATGTCATTTATAATCACAGTTATGATTACTAACTTTATTTCCCACCTTCCTATTTTCTACATGTATCCTTCTCTCTCCCATTCCACTCCATCCCTCCTCCAAAATGTTTTGCTTCTCACCATTGCCTTCCCCAATCTGCCCTTTTTTCTATCAGCTTCTCCTTCTCTTATTCCTCTGTCCTCTTAATTCCCTGCAGGGTAAGATAGATTTATGTGCCCAATTGAATGTGTATGTTATTGCCTCCTTGAGCTAACACTGATGAAAGTAAAATTAAAGATTTGACCAACCCCTTCCCCATTTTCCCCTTTATTGTAAAAGCTATTTGTTGCTTCTTTTATGTGAGTTAATTTACCCCATTCTCCCTTCTCCCTTTTCCCATGCATCCCTTTTTCGAACACTTAATTTTTTATAACATTCAATAAGAGTCAATTCACACCCATTTTCTCTATTTTTACTTCTAACTACCGTAATAATGATAAGGGTTTTTTAGTAGTTACACATGTCATCTTCTCATGTAGGAATATAAACATTTTAACCCTTATTGAATCCTTTATGATTTATCTTTTCTGTTTTTTATGCTTCCCTTTTATTGTTCTTTTATTTGAAAATCATATTTTTTAATCACCTCTGATTTTTCAACAAGACTGCTTGAAAGTCCTCTATTTTATTAAATGTTGATTCCTCCATTTCCCACCCCCAAAGTATTATACTAAGTTTTGCTGGGTAGGTGATTCTTGATTGTAATCCTATCTCCTCTACTTTCTGAAGTATCATATTCCATGCCCTCTGCTCCTTTAATGTGGAAGGCACAAAATCTTACATGATTCTGACTGTGGCTCCATGATATTTGAAATTTTTTTTCAAGAAGCTTGTACTATTTTCTCCTTGACCTGGCAGCTCTGGAATTTTGCTATGATATGCCTGAGTTTTTCATTTTAGGATCTCTTTTAGGAGTTGTTTGGTATATTCTTTCAATTTTTATTTTATCTTTCAGTTCTAGGACAACAGGGCAGTTTTCCTTAATAATTTCTTGAAAATGATGTTTAGGGTAGGTATGTTTGTTTTAATCATGGCTTTTAGGCTTTATTAAATTATAACTCCTGGCTCTCTTTTCCATGTTAGTTATTTATCCAATGAGAAATTTCACATTTTCTTCTATTTCTCACTGTTTTTTACTGATTTTTTTTATTTCTGATGGATTCATTGGCTTCCATTTCCTTGATTCAAATTTTTAAGGAGTTATTTTCTTCATTGAGCTTTTGTACAATATTTTTTTCCCATTTGGCCAATTTTACTTTTTAAGGACTTGATTTCTTTTTGCATCACTCTCATTTTTTTTACATTTTTCCACTTCTCTTATTTGATTTTAAAAATCCTTTTTGAGCTTTTTCATAAGTTCTTTTTTTGAAGGAGGGGGCCCTCAAAGAACAATTCAATTTTTTCTTTGTGGCTTTGCATGTAACTCTTTTGACACCGATGTCCTCTTTTGAGTTTGTGTTTTGATCCTCCTTGTCATAGTAACTTTCTTTGCTCAGGATCTTTTAGTTGCATGCTCATTTTTCCAGCCTATTTTTTGACTTTTAAGTTTGTTTTAAATTTGGAATCTGCCCCAAGGGTGCAGAGGACACTCTCTTAAGCTTCAGGGTTTTTATTCTTTTGTTTTCAGAGCTATTTCTGGTAGTCTGCATGTTTTTTGTTCTTCTGATGTGGTATATCTAAGGACAAGTGTAGTCAGTGCTCTGTTGGGCTGCACTCTGGTCTGTGAATGACAATAAGCATTGTTTTCTGCCCTCGAATTGTGACCAGAGGCCCACCTCCCCTGCAGCTGAGAGATCTAGTGTACTAGTACTTATTCTTGTCCTGGGACTATGACTTGAAACTGAGTGTGGACAATGCAACAGAGTCCTGTACCCATTGCTGGCTTGCCAAGCATGGTGTATGCTAAACTGTCCTCCCCTCTTATCCCAGTAAGACAGATCATTTTTCTCAACCTTCTGAGTTGCCTTGTATTGGAATATTGTTCCATCCCCTCCTTTTGTTGGTTTTGCAAAATTCATTTTTAGGCATCATTTTAGAGTTGTTTTGAGGGAAATTTGGGAGAGTTGAGTGAGTTCCTGCCTTTACTCTGCCATCTTCTGCTCATGTTTTCCTTAAAAGTTTGACTCCCATCACTGCTTTTTTTCCAGCATAGGAATAGAGGAAAAACATTTTGATAATCAAATTTATCATGATAATATTTTATTATTCCCTGGAACTTATCAATGGAACTTATTAGACTTCCTCTGAAACCAAAACCTTTACCTGCCTTCTCTTAAGTTCCTAGGTGATCTCTATATGCATAGCAAGATACAGACCTCTCATTTTAGAGAGAGATGAGTTTTGTAAATAAAGAACTTTAATGCAAAACTGTATAGAAAATATATGGCAGCTTGGAGTCACAAATAGAGAGTTGGTCTTGGTTGGAGCAAAGGGCATCCTAACTTTGATATGCTGACTATGAGACCCAGAGTAAGTCAATTAACTTCTCAGTGTGCCTAATAACTCTCTAAACCTATATAATTTGTAGACCAGCTGCTGATTTACAAGCATTAACAAAGTACTTTTTAAATTTGAAAATGCTTTATAAATATTAGCTCTTATTATCCCCTATGCCTGCAGTCTCCAAAATAGGAAGTATATCACTAAGTTGGGATGTAGCAAGACAATATGGACCCCAGTATCTCTGTTCTCCAAGCACTGCTGATTTCTGGATCCTCTCATCTAGTTTGCTAAGGAGCCATTCTGACCATGTGAGTGCCTTTTAAGCTAGCCTTCTCACATTGAAGGTAAGAGTTAGAGAGGCAGAAGGCTGAAGAAAGAAAAGAGGGCCAAAAGCATTAGCTAATGGTAAATATTTTAGACGCGAGACTTAAAGTCATTTATAGATGTTGATATTATCATCATTATTATTATCTACAAATGAAGAAAATGAAGCGGAGAGGGGTGAAATGATTTACATATGGTCAGATGATAAATTTCATAGGAAGGATCTGAATCCACATCTTTCTGCTTCCAAGTATATCACTATAACTAAAACACAGTTATGTTACTTGTAACAGTCTACAGAGGGTTGCATTGTGTAACAGGACTGAATTCCTCTGGAATCTGACAGACAAATCATTTACTAGGCAACCACTGATGCCTTATAACCAACAAATATAATATCAGAAATCATAAATTGAACAAATATCAATACTATTTTTCCAAAAAAGGTGAACAAAGACTTCACAATGACAATGATAAAATGAGCAATGGGTTGGTGGGGAATAGATAAAGGATAATAAATAGCCTATCTGGTAGATGATTGGAAGAAACAGTCCACAATCTTCATTCATTTTAACCAAAAGTGTTGTAAACAATATTTTTCCAGTGCATCCCAAGGCTGATCTTGCCACTTGTTGGAGACTGTTGCCAGTCTGTGAACAGTACTCCATTTCAGCAGCTAGGAAAATCTTCCCATGAGCTTTGAATATATGATGAGTACTGGTCGACATGATTGCTAATTAGCAAGCTCCATTTGTGTCTCTCCCCTGGGTGCTGTTACATTGACAATGGAAGATATGTGGTGTATATATTGTGAAGCAGCCAATTTCTCCATGCTCTATATTAGATACTCCCTATTAATTTAATAATATGACTTCCTCAATAAGAGAGGGGAGGTTTGCATTTTGTTCAGTGGTTTTGAATCTATTCTGTTCTGAAATAATCTGTCTTCTCTGCCCAAGTACATGAAAAGATATATGTTCCTCTTCTCTATCCAGATTTGTTGTAAAGTTGTAAAGTGAGGCACAGATATATAAAGATGAGTGGGGCACAAAAGTTTTGAATGGGAAGTGAAGTGGATGACCCCAAGTTCGAATAGCAGGAGGTCAAAGTGTTGGAATTGGGAAGCATTTTTATGAAGAGTAAAACACACACACACACACACACACACACACACACACACACACACACACGCACGCACACATATATTTGTTTAAAAAATAGTCTAAAATTTAACCCCAAAAGCATGTGAATTAAAGAGTCACAGGAAATGAAATCAAGTTGATATTAAATATCTACCAGTTGCTCCCAATCCATAATAAATGTAGTGTACCCTCCTGATATAACTTCCCCCAGTTTTCACTGGATTAGCAAAATGAGTACCAAAGAATGCCTGGCTACTTCTTTTTAGAGTTCTATGGGTAACTGTGAAAGGTTGAAGATTTTCTATTACTACTAGAGTATAGGTCTGACAGGGGTGGGAGAACCGTTTGTAGAAAACACCTCCTCCCTCCACCAAAGCCTGAGACATGCTCTCCCACAAGTACAGTACAATGGAAAGTGAGCACAAGGTTCAAGAGCACATGTGGCAAAAGAGAAAATCATAACTCCTGGTTTCTAGATAGAAGCACTTTTATGCTTTCCTGAAGTTTTCGTGAAGTTCCTAAGGTATCTATATGGTGTATATCTTTCTTCTGGGCTTTGAGGGTAAGGGTCCCTGTAAAGTATTGAAGCTGTCCTTCCTTCCACCTCAAACTTACCAAAGATGACTTTCCTCAGAGTGGCTTCCTTGTCCTCTCTTAGCTCTTGAATAGATGCATTGTTTATTACTAGGTCAATTTCTCAGTTTACATGGTCAATGAAGAGGCAAATTTATATTCCTTGTGGGTCTACTTTCTCTACTCACCTTAGAGACCTCTGATTACATACATACATATACAAACACACACACATGTATGTATGTATTTCAAGCTTTCTCTTCACCCATGTATTTATACATGTATTTTATATGTATATATTTTTAATCTCTCTCTCTCTCTCTATATATATATATGCACACACATACATATATATTTCAATCTCAATATATTTCATCCAGACGCTTGCATTACTTTATTCCTCTAACCTAATTTTAGCTTTTGATTCATTGATTTTATAACTCAATAAAAAAGGTGATCTCACCTGATAAAGGTATCTGAAGACAGAATCTGATCAGTTATGTTGACTGTGTTTGGGCAGGGGTGTCAAACATACCTCTTACATCAGTAAGAATGACTTAATCAGCATCTTCCATAGTAATACAGTTCAGCTCAAACCAACAGTACTTCTAAGTCTATTCATCTCTTTGGTCCTCAATAACCTTCATAAGCTTTTTTTGAATGTTCTGTAAATCCACATCCAACGACCCTAGAAACAGCATAGTACAATGGGAAGAGAGCTCTATTTGGAGTAAAAGGACCCAATTCAAGTTCTGCCTCTGATAGTCACTACCTCTGTGACTTTAAGTACATCACTAAGCTTCTCCAGGACTCAGTTTCTTCAACTGTTAGATGCAAAGAGTAGATTAAATGACCTCAGTGTATGATCGCTACATCTATAAACTTATAATTTTATAGATGTATTTTAGAATTGGGAGAAAGGTTTCATAGCCCATAGAGAGCTGGCCATGAAGCAAGTAAGATAGGCTTTAATCCCACCTCCACCACATACTATGTGACCCAGTACAACATCTTAGTGATGGAGACAACTCTCTACTCCCATAAATCACAGAGAAGATGCAGATTTGCATTGATAGAAGGAGTTTCCTCATCACAGAGTTACCTAAAACATGAAATCACAAGTCCAATCCCTATCCTATTATATTTCTAATTCATAGCCAAACACTGGCGCTAATCCAACTTAAAGTTTCAATCTGTACCCCAAAGTTTTAGAGTGGCAGCCCACTCAGCAAAACCACCAAATATAGTCTGGCCTCTGGAGTATTTCCAAACTCTCTCCCCTTCCAATACATGGTCTAACTATAGACTTACCACTCATTTGACTTGTTAAAAAACATTAGGTTTTCCAAAATTACTTTATTTATGATAATTGTTGATGGTTATATGTTGCTTTAAAATTTTATAGTGACTTGTAGTATTCAACAGGCTTATGGAAGAGTTGGTGAAACATTATTATCTTTACTTTAGAGATGGGGGAACTGAAGCTCTGGGAGGTTGTGACTTTTTCAAGGTCTCCCCCACTTAAGAAGGCTCAGAGCCAAGACTTAAAGTCAGGTCTTATGACTCTAAGACCAAGTTCATTTTATTATACTACTACACAGCATAAGTTAAGAGTTTAGAAAACAAAAAAAATACAAAAAATAGAATTAATGAGCTATTAAGGTCTAAGATATCTTTGTTGGTCCAAGTTTGATAATATTAATATATTGTTATTGAGATCACTTCCAGGAGGCTCAGGTCCCCCACACAAAAGGTCATCTGTAGTCCTGGGGCCCAGGAGTATGTTGCTAGGCCCTGGCAGAGCAGAAAAAACAGCAGTGCCTCCAGCACCTGATATATGGTAGGGTGAAAGGCTGGGGGCAGTATCAAATGTGGACAGTGAAATAGACAGTAGCATAGGTTCTAAAGGCACCAGGCAGTGGTGACATAGTAGGAAGTGGAATGAACTCTAGTGTCAGTGGAATGAGCAGTAATGTTTGCCTCAGAAAAGTGGATATTGGCATGAGCAGTAACTCAAGCATCACCATTTCTTTTTGACTTTGACACCATTGGTTTAAGGGACTAATACTTAAGTCACTGGTATCGCATCCTAGGGCAAAAAACAACAACAACAATAAAAATTCTGATTAAAAGTCAGGACCTTCTCCTTAACCAAGGGAGAAATATGCCACAACACAGAGGAAGTCATGCTCAGCCGAATCCATGCTGTATCCGTGCTGAATATCCTTTCCATGTTATCACTAAATTAGCCACTTCTTGTTATCTACTAGATCATTTCTTTCATTTTAATCCTAAATTTAAACCAACTGACTACCCATAGTTAGGCCTGGCCTACAAGATTAAGCTATTCCAAACCCAGCCATAGTTGACTTCCAAAAAAACAACTTAGGTTGCTTTCTATTTCTAACTAGGATCTAGATATCTAGGTCTGGCTTTAGTCCATTGTTTTACAAACTAACTCTAACTTATCTTCTAGACATTTTTTATTGCTACCCTTCACATACTCTATTCCATATACAAACTGGACTACTTGCTTTCCCCAATAAACACCAAACCCTCTTTTGCCTCTTTATATTCATATAGTCAGTCTTTCATGTCTGGATTGCCCTTCCTCCTCACTTTCACTTATTAAAATATCTACCTTCTTTCAACTCAAATGCTACTATTCCTGATATGTGAATTGTTAGCAGTGCGCTGAACTTATGTCAAAATTACTATATACTTATATTCTTTCTCTTTCTTTTTATATTATTATTTATTTAATATTTTTAGTTTTCAGCATTGATTTCCACAAAATTTTGAATTATAAATTTTCTCCCCATTTCTACCCTCCCCCCCCACTCCAAGATGGCATGTATTCTGATTGCCCCACTCCCCAGTCAGCCCTCCATTCTGTTGCCTCACTCCCCCAATCCCTTTTCCCTTACTTTCTTGTAGGGCAAGATAGATTTCTATGCCCCATTGCTGTATATCTTATTTCCCAGTTGCATGCAAAAACAACTTTTTTTTGAACATCTGCTTTTAAAACTTTGAGTTCCAAGTTCTCTCCTCTCTTCCCTCCCCACCCACCCTCCCTAAGAAGGCAAGCAATTCAACATAGGCCACACATGTATCATGTAAAACCTTTTCACAATACTCATGTTGTGAAAGACTAACTATATTTTGCTCCCTCTTAACCTGTCCCACTTTATTCAATTTTCTCCCTTGACACTGTCCTTTTTCAAAAGTGTTTCCTTTTTATTACTTCCTCCCCCATATGCTCTCCCTTCTATTGTCCCTGCTTTTTTATCCCCTTCCTCCTTCTTTCCTGTGGGGTAAGATACCCAATTGAGTGTGTATGTTATTCCCTCCTCAAGTCAAATCCAATGAGAGCAAGATTCACTCATTCCCCCTCACCTGCCCTATCTTCCCTTCCTACAGAACTGCTTTTTCTTGCCACTTTTATGCGAGATAATTTACCCAATTCTATCTCTCCCTTTCTCTCTCTCTCAATATATTCCTCACTCATCCCTTCATTTTATTTTATTTTTTTAGATATCATCCCTTCATATTCAACTCACCATGCACCCTCTGTCTATATTTATGTATGTATATTCCCTTCAGCTACCCTAATACTCAGGTCTCATGAATTACACACATCATCTTTCCATGTAGGAATGTAAACAAAACAGTTCAACTTTAGTAAGTCCCTTATGATTTCTCTTTCTTGTTTACCTTTTCATGCTTCTCTTGATTCTTGTGTTTGAAAGTCACATTTTCTATTCTGCTCTGGTCTTTTCACTGAGAAAGCTTGGAAGTCCTCTATATTATTGAAAATCCATATTTTACCTTGGAACATGATACTCAGTTTTGCTGGGTAGGTGATTCTTGGTTTTAATCCTAGCTCCATTGACCTCCGGAATATCATATTCCAAGCCCTTTGATCCCTTAATGTAGAAGCTGCTGGATTTTGTGATATTCTGATTGTGTTTCCATAATACTCAAATTGTTTCTTTCTGGCTGCTTGCAGTATTTTCTCCTTGATCTGGGAGCTCTGGAATTTGGTGACAATAGTCCTAGGAGTTCTCTTTTTTGGGATATTTTATAGGAGGTGATCGGTGGGTTCTTTCAATTTCTATTTTACCCTCTGGTTCTAGCGTATCAGGGCAGTTCTCCTTGATAATTTCTTGAAAGATGATATTTAGGCTCTTTTTTTTATCATGGCTTTCAGGTAGTCCAATAATTTTTAAATTATTTCTCTTAGATCTCTTCTCCAGGTCAGTGGTTTTTCCAATGAGATATTTCATATTGTCTTCCATTTTTTCATTCCTTTGGTGGTTCTGTTTTATAATATCTTGATTTCTCATAAAGTCACTGGCTTCTACTTGCTCCAATCTAATTTTTAATGTAGTATTTTCTTCAGTGGTCTTTTGGACCTCCTTTTCCATTTGGTTAATTCTGCCTTTCAAGGTATTTTTCTTCTCCTTGACTTTTTGGAGCACTTTTGCCATTTGAATTAGTCTATTTTTAAGGTGTTATTTTCTTCAATATTTTTTTGGGTCTCCTTTAGCAAGTCATTGACTTGTTTTTCATGGTTTTCTCTCATCATTTTCATTTCTAGTCCCAATTTTTCCTCTACTTCTCTTACTTGCTTTTCCAAATCCTTTTTGAGCTCATGCGTGGCCTGAGAAAAATTCATGTTTTTCTTGGTGCCTTTAGATGTAGGCTCTTTGACTTTGTTGACTTCTTCTGGCTGTATGTTTCACTCTTCTTTGTCACCAAAGAAAGATTCCAAAGTCTGAGTCTGAATCTGAGACTGTTTTTGCTGCCTGATCATGCTCCCAGCCAACTACTTGACCTTTGATCTTTTTGTTGGGATAAGACTGCTTGTAGAGTACAGAGTACTTTGTCCCAAGCTTGAGGGGCTGTGCTGCTATTTTCAGAGCTACTTCTACACAGCAAGCTCTGCCACACCAGCACTCCTTCTCACCCAAGAACCGCCAACCTGGACCGTGACTCAGATCCAAGCAGTCTTTGCACTCCCACTCTGATCTGTCCCTTAATTCTTCCCACCAGGTGGGCCTGGGGCAGGAATAAACTGCAGCTGTAGCTCTTTAAGCAGCCTCAGAGCTCCACCACCTCCACTGCCCCCAGGGCAGTAGCCCAACCGCAAACTCCTTTCACTCTGTCCCAGCAGCTTTTCCCACTAACCTTCTCTGTTGTCTTTGGCACTTGTGGGTTGAGAAGTCTGGTAATTGCCACAGCTCACTGATTCAGGGCACTACTCCTGTTCTGCCTGGCTCCCGGTCTGCTTGGTCCTGGCACAGCCCACATTGGGCTCTGCTCTGCTCCACTCCCAGCTCCATGTAATAGACCTTTGCCAGCGACCATTCAAGCTGTCCTAGGCTGGGGCCCTGCTTCCCTTTGCTATTTCATGGGTTCTGCAGCTCTAGAATTTGTTCAGAGACATTTTTGTAGTTTTTTGGAGGGACCTGGTGGGGAAGCTTAAGCAAGTCCCTGCTTTCCAGCTGCCATCTTGGATTTGCCCCATATATTTATTTTCTGCATATTTGGATTTACTTGTTTTATGTGCTGCTTCTCCTGAGCGGAATATAAGCTACTTGTGTGAAAGAATTGTCACTTTTATCTTTATATCCCTAATACCAAGCATATATCAGGTATCCAATACACACCTGATGTATTGAATTTAATAACCATATAAGTTGCCATGCTTGCTATGTTGGATTCATGAATGTTCTTGTCTGCTCATTAGACCTTAGGACTTTTTATGCTCCCTTACCCTTTTCAAAGATGGTTTTCCTTCTGGCACTACATGTGGAGTTAATGTCTTACTATTCTCATTATTGGCATGGTCCACAGATCATTTTCAGGAGTGAGAAGGCAAGTTTCTGAGGAAAAAAAATGTGAGCTCTACTCATCTCCCTTGTCGCAAACAGATGAGGCAATTGAATTTTACATTCCCAGGCATATCTTACACATGCTGAGTATTTACTTCACATTTCCTACCAATGAGAAAAGAACGGCCATTTAATCACAGTGTCTATTTTATTTGTTCCAGCTCTTAACAGAATTATTATAAGGATCTGTGATTTACATTAGAAGTGTCAAATACATAGCTCACATGTTATATGTGCCCCACAACACTCCTGAATGTGACTTGAAACAGATTAAAATGTAATTGGGAGAGACTTCCAGGAGCCAAGATATTGGAGCAAGCAGTAAATTGCTGTAACTCTCCCATACTCACCTCCCATACTCACCAAAATTGGCAGAAAATAGTGCAGTTCAGGATAAGAAGCATCCCAACAAGCCCCACCTCAGCAAACCAGCAGGAGATCCTGTGCCACAGTTCAGTGGAGCAGGAAAACATCGACACCAGGGCCTCCAGTGTGCCTCAACATAGCCAGAGGAAATGGGCAGACTCCAGCTCTGAGATTAACCAAGTGCTTCAGCATAAACTCAGGTAAACAGGCAACCTCCAATGGCCAGACCTCCACTTTGGTTCATGGTAGCCCCAGGCAAACAGGTAGATGACAAACCTACTAATACCTAAGCAAATAGTCAGCTGCCAGCACCCCACCATGTGCTTCAGCACAGCCCCAGGGAAACAGGGGCTGGACCACCAGGGGCTGGACTGCCAAGTACTTGTGCTTCGGTGTATCCCTGGGGAAATGCAGAAACACTCCCATTGGCCTCAGTGAGCATAAGGGGCTGTAGCAGAATCTATTATGCTTCAGCTGAAGTAAAAAATAAATAAATACATAAAATAAAGCAGGAGTAGCAATCCTGATCTCAGAAAATGTAAAAGCAAAAATAAACCTCATTAAAAGAGATAAGGAAGGAAACTATATCTTGCTAAAAAAGTACCATAGACAATGAAGCAACAGCAATACTAAACATATATGCACAAAGTAGTATAGCATCCAAATTCTTAAAGGAAAAGTTAAGTGAGTTACAGAAAGAGAGAGCAAAACTATACTAGTGGGGGACCTCAACTGTCCCCTCTCAGAACTCTATAAATCCAACTAAAAGATAAAAAGAAAGACACCAAGGAGGTAGATAGAATACTAGAAAAGTTTAGATATGAGAAACTTTTGGAGAAAACTGAATGGGAACAGAAAGGAATATTCCTTTTTTCTCAATAGCACATGGCACCTACACCAAAAAAAATTGATTATATATTAAGGCATAATACCCTCAAAATCAAATGTAGAAAGTCAGAAATATCAAATGTATTTTTTCAGATCATGATGCAATAAAAATTGCATTCAAGAAAGGGCAGCAGAATGATAGATAAAAAATTAATTTGAAACTAAATAATCTAATCCTAAAGAATAGGTGGGTCAAAGAACAAATCATAGAAACTCTTAATAGTTCCATTAAAGAAAGTAACAACAACGAAACAACATTCTAAAATTTATGGGATGCAGCCAAAGTGGTACTTAGGAAAATTTTATTTCTCTAAATATTAACAAAACAGAAAAAGAACAAAACAATAAATTGTATATGCAACTAAAAAAAACTTGAAAAAGAACAAATTAAAAATACCCAATTGAGTACCAAATTGGAAATCTTTAAAATCAAAGTGAGATTAATAAGATTAAAAGTTAAAAATAAAAAAAAACTATTGAGCTAATAAATAAATGTAGGAGCTGGTTTTATGAAAGAAAAAAAAAAGACAGGTAAGTCATTAATTAATTTGATCAAAAAAAAAGAAAGAAAACCAAATATCCAGTATCAAAAATGAAAAGGGTGAAATCACTACCAATGAAAAAGAAATCAAAGCAATTATTAGGAAATACTTTGCCCAATTATATGCCAACAAGTTTGACAAGCTGAGTAATGAATATGCACAAAAATATAAATTGCCCAGATTAACAGATCAGGAAATAGAATGCCTAAATATAACCCCATTTTACTAAAAAAAAATTAAAAAAAGAAACATTGAACAAGCTATTAATGAACTCCTAGGCAAAATTCCCCAGGGCCAGATAGGTTCACAAGTGAATTCTACCAAACATTTAAAGAGCAATTAATTCCAACTGAGGCAAGGATGCCCATTATCACCACTATTATTCAATATAGTACTAGAAATTTTGGCTACAGCAATAAGTGAAGAAAAAGAACTTGAAGTAATTAGAATAGGCAATGAGGAAACAAAACCATCTCTCTCTGCATATGGCATGATGGTATACTTAGAGGGCCCTAGAGAATCAACTAAAAAACTACTCAAAATAATTAACTTTAGTAAAGTTGCAGGATATAAGATAAACCTACATAAGTCATATGTTTATATGACCAACAGAGCCAGCAGTAACATAGGAAGAAAAATCCCATTTAAAATAGAGCTAAACAATACAAAATACTTGGGCATCTACTTGCCAAGACAAATCCAGGAACTATATAAACACAATAACAAAACACTTTTTACAAAACAAGGTCAGATCTAAGCAATTAGAAAATATAACTTGCTCCTGGGTAGGATGATCCAATGTAATAAAAATGACAATTCTGCCTAAACCAATTTACTTATTCAATGCCATACCAATCAAACTGTCAAAATTATTTGATAGAGCTATGAAAAAAAACATTCTAAAGAACAATTTGGAACTATTTCCAAAGAGCAACCAAATTGTGCATGCCCTTTGATCCAGCAGTAGTACCACTAGGTCTGTATCCCAGAGATCATAAAAAAGGCAAAAGGACCTACATGTGCAAAATATTGGAAATGGAGAGGATGCCCATCAATTAGAGAATGGCTGAACAAGCTGTAGTACATAAATGTAATGGAATACTATAGTGCAATAAGAAATGCTGAGCAGGAAGATTTCAGAAAAACCTGGAAAGACCTGTATGAATTGATGCAAAGTGAAATAAGCAGAGCCAGGAAAATACTATACACAGTATCAGCAACATTCTGTGATGATCAGCTTTGAATGATTTAGCTCTTCTCAGCAGCACAATGATCCAAGACAAGTACAAAGGACTGGTGAAAGAAAATGCTCTCCACATCCAGATGAAGAAGCGATGGACTCAATGCAGATGGAAGCATTTTTTCACTTCATTCTTTTCCATTTTTTTTTCTTTTTGATCTGCTTCTTCTTTTATAACTGTAACTAATACAGAAATATGTTCTACATGATTGCACATGAATAACATATCAAATTTCCTAACATTTTAGGAAGAGGAGAGGGGAGGGAAGAAAGGAAGGAGAAAAGTTTGGAACTCAAAATGTTATAAAAATGAATGCTAAAGGTTATATTGGCATGTAATTGGGGAAAATAAAATACTATTCAAGGGAGAAGAAATAAAATAAAATGTTATTGGGGAATATTTAGCAATATAAATAAAAATATAATCAAGCATAGATAATGTTAATTTGTGGTTTTCTAAGTCAATATGCTGTCCACAGAGATCCTTACTGGTTAAGTTTTCCCTTTTTCTATTTGAGTTTGAGACCACTGATTTAATTCATGGGGTTACTCCCTCTAATGACATGAATTGAAGTATTTCCATATCATGTTATATTCAATTGCTATGGCAGAAAAAAAAGGTCAAACAAACAAAATTCACAAAATTACTTGGTGACCAACTTCTAATGATAAGCTTCTCAAACTAGCTGGTCCTCAGACAAGAGGCACTTGATATATTATGCATATTCAATTTTTTTTCAGCAATAGTAGATAAGTTAGACCATATAATTTGTTGACATAGTCTTCAGGAACCCAAGATTACCTCCACATCCTGATGAAATCTCTGTAGAACCTTGGTGGAATCTTATTAGACTAATTTGGAGCAATACTTCTATTTAGGAAGGTCAATTACTTGTATGGCATTCACATTTTTACTTCTCAAAGACAAATATAATCCAATAAATTTGCATGAGTTCAGTCTGGAAAGATTGTGAGTCAGGTGGGAAACATAATTAGCCTGCTCCTTAGTCCACATGGTGTATTGTTGTCTTAGAAGGATTCATACAACTTTCAAAAGTAGATTATAACATGTAAACGTAGTTTATGCATCAGCAGAATCTAGTTCTTTGTATCTTAATTAGTTTAATGCCCCAGGGATGAGAAGTGGTCAATTGAGCTTATCCTCTTTATCCTCTGACCCAACAGCCTCAAATTCTGAGTTTATAAAGGCCATGTTAAATCATTGGGGTAAAACTCCCTCCTCCAAATCCTATGTCTTTAAGTTGTTTTGTCTCTCTTTTGAATTGTCCCTGGGAAATCTAACAATATATCTCAATTACATGTCATAGCTAGATCTCAATTAATACAAATAAAAAGATTATCAGAATCCATGAAAACACTCAATGTAACATTCTATATATATGGGGTATTAGATATCCTTTGTTTCATCTTACAGAAAATGAGAAATAATATACTCTCCATAGGTCATAATTAAGATCTATAATTGCTCCCTGGCATTTCTCACCTTCTGACCGGTGCCCTATTGGTTACCCCAAACTTGAAGTCACACATTGTGGTTTAGACTCCCCTCAAAAGGGAAATTAATTTGGAGTTTCTAAGGAAACAACAACACTCCCATATATTAATGAGTCTAACTTTCACTCCAGCAATGTATGTGGGCATCTAGCCTAAGATTTTAGATTTCTTCCTTTCTGAATTAGAAGGAAATAAATTTGTGGTTGCTAGAAAGACAAGCCCTGGATGTTCCAGTGGGCCACACTTCCATAAGAAATGAAATCTTATGATATTAATCTAAGGGCTTAGAGTCTACCAAAACCAAACCAGCACAAAGCAGAGTTTATAGACTTGTAGAAAGGTATTTCCCTGTCAGGCCTACACTGTGAGAACCATTCACAGTCTTGGATGAGGGCAAAATCTGTATCTTTTGTTTCCCCATAGTGAGGTTCCTCTAATTCCCAAGAATTTGAAAATGGAAAATAAATCCTCACTCAGGCTTAGGCTATGAGGTAGGATATATGTGTTTGTGTGTGTGTGTGTGTGTGTGTGAAAGAGATAGAGAAAGATGGACATAGAAAGAGGCAAAGAAAGGCAGAGATAGAGACAGAGACACAGAGAAACAGAAACATGTCAAAAAGACATAGAGAGACAGAGACAGATACTAAGAGAGAGGCAGAGATAGTAAGAGGCAGAAAAGAGAGAGACAGTGAAGAGAAAGAGAAGATGAAGAGGTGAAGGAAGAGAATGGAGTTGGAGTGGGAGACCCTGGTCCTTTTAAACGAAGGTCTTTCCCAAGTCTCAGTTTGTCTGAGGAAAGACCCATTCAGTGATTAAAGACTAGGTAATTATTTGCCTTCACCAAAGAATGAGTCTGGGAGGGAAAGACCCTCAGAGTTTCTGGCCAGAACAGGAACAATTGCTATTTACACTCAAAAATCATGTAAGTTGGGGAAGAGACGAGCAATTTTGATTGGTGAGTACAAAAGTATAATTGGACCAGGGGCAGCCTGTGATCTACAAATAGGTTCAGTCAAGAGATCCTTAAACTTGGATGGGGGAAATGGTTCTTTACTTTCACTAACCTCTAGATGAAATTTACTATCTCTTTCAATTATGGATTTATATGTGTATATATATATATATATATATATATATATATATATATATATATATATATATATCTTCTGAAAAGGGGTCTTTAGGCAATGGAGTCCAATAAACAAATGACAAAAGAAAACAAACAAGAAAAAAGTTCAGAACCTCTGACAGGAATGTGTGCCAAAACCTGGGGTATCCTGCATGGGAGAGAGAGCTACTTGGGTTAGTGACAACTGCCTGACTTGGGAGGAACATACAGTTTGACTGACACCAGTTCTGCCCCCTCTAACAAATATGTTCTCCCTCCTGCCTCCTAAGTCAAATCCTAAAATAAGCTGACCTGAGGCAACTTAAATTAACTCAGGAGCAGTGTTATCTTTGATAAATTTGTGACCTGGAACAACAATATTCTGTCGCCAGTTTTCTGCTCTCTGTTGTGTGTGTTGACTACTGCCTTTGTAAAACTCTCTCCTGCTTTGCGTTCCAGCTGTTTTGCTCAAGGTTGATGCACTATTCAGGTCAGATAAGCATCAAACATTCTACTTTGTAGATTTCATGTTTTATTTATGGTTATTATTTTAGACAGCATTCCTCCTCTCTTTCTGCTGAATCCCTGCCAGATTCTGTAAAATAACAAAATAGTGCAAACAATAGCGGTTGTAGTCAAAATACCTTTTTCAGTGAGAACAATTGTACCGCCTAAAGTCACTGAGCTTTTGGGCTTGGCCTCAAGGTCTAATGTAAATACAAGTAAAAATGACTCAGTCTTTCATTGTCAAGCTCTGTCTGATAGAATTCCCTGTCACTTCATAGGAGATCATCAGGACACAATCCCCAGATGGAAGAAGCTGACAGAGGTACCCACTTATACCAGAAAATTAAATTCATTAAGTAAGAAGGTCACCTGTGTGTCCAGTGGATACCACCACTAAATCTTTACAGGAACTTCCCAAGGCTGAAAATTAAAATAATGTTAAACTATACTTCCAGATGAACTTATCAGATAACCTTGCTTACTTGCAATTTTTTTTTTAAATTACCCGTTGATGATCCCAGAGTCCCCTTTCCATGATCTGAAGTTTTAGAATAAAATCTCCATCTTGAAACCCATTCAGTCTTGTTGAAAGGTCATACAAAGTCAAAGAGCGACTTTGTTTTTTCTTTTTCTACAGGGACAAAATGTTTCACTGATTTAGGCAAAAGAAGGGATTGAACACTCACTACTGCTACCATCAACCAATATTTGGCCATTGGAATGTTTAGATACTTCCAGATCTCTAGGCCATGGAATGTACAAAACTTTTCTTGTATGTACAAGAATAGAATGTACAAAACACAGAGGGCATTTAAAAAAAAAGACTTTACGAAATTTGGTAAATATTTATCATACCAAATCAATTTCATTATTATTTCATTATTTATTATTCAAAATCATTTACATGATTTTTTTCAAGCACTTCTTTTTTTATTTAATATATTTAGTTTTCAGCATTGATTTTCACAAGAGTTTGAATTACAAATTTTCTCCCCATTTCTACCCTCCCCCCCACTCCAAGATGGTGTATATTCTGGTTGCCCTGTTCCCCAGTCAGCCTTCCCTTCTGTCACCCCACTCACCTCCCATGCCCTTTTCTCTTCCTTTCTTGTAGGGCAAGATAAATTTCTACTCCCCATTGCCTGTGTATCTCATTTTCTAGTTGCATGCAAAAACTTTTTTTTTTGTTTTTGAACATCTATTTTTAAAACTTTGAGTTCCAAATTCTCTCTCCTCTTCCTTTCCCACCCACCCTCCCTAAGAAGTCAAGCAATTCAACATAGGCTGCATGCGTATCATTATGTATAACCCTTCCACAATATTCATGTTGTGAAAGACTAACTATATTTTGCTCCTTCCTAACCTATCCCCCTTTATTGAATTTTCTCCCTTGACCCTGTCCCCTTTCGAAAGTGTTTGTTTTTGATTACTTCCACCCCCATCTGCCCTCCCTTCTATCATCCCCCCTTTTTTTAATCTTCTTCCTCCTTTTTTCCTGTGGGGTAAGATAACCAATTAAGTGTGTATGGTATTCCCTCCTCAGGTCAAATCTGATGAGAGCAAGATTCACACATTCCCCCTCACCTGTCTTCTCTTCTCTTCCTACAGAACTGCTTTTTCTTGCCACTTTTATGTGAGATAATTTACCCCATTCTATCTCTCCCTATCTCCCTCTCTCAGTATATTCCTCTCTCATCCCTTAATTTGATTTTATTTCTTTTAGATATCTTGCCTTCATCTTCAACTCACCCTGTGCCCGCTCTCTCTCTCTCTCTCTCTCTCTCTCTCTCTCTCTCTCTCTATATATATATATATATATATATATATATACACACACACACATACATATATACATACACACTCACATATACATATATATATACATAAACATATATATATATATATATGAATATTCCCTTCAGCTACCCTAATACTGAGGTCTCATGAATCATACACATCATCTTTCCATGTAGGAATGTAAACAAAACAGTTCAATTTTAGTAACTCCTTTGCAATTTCTTTTCTTGTTCTCTTTCTTGATTACCTTTTCATGCTTCTCTTGATTCTTGTGTTTGAAAGTCAAATTTTCTATTCAGCTCTGGTCTTTTCACTGAGAAAGCTTGAAAGTCCTCTATTTTACTGAAAATCCATATTTTGCCTTGGAGCATGATACTCAGTTTTGCTGGGTAGGTGATTCTTGGTTTTAATCCTAGCTCCATTGACCTCCACAATATCGTATTCCAAGCCCTTCGGTCCCTGAATGTGGAAGCTGCTAGATCTTGTGTTATTCTGATTCTGTTTCCACATTACTCAAATTGTTTCTTTCTGGCTGCTTGCAGTAATTTCTCCTTGATCTGGGAGCTCTGGAATTTGGCAACAATATTCCTAGGAGATTTTTTGGGGGGATATATTTGAGGAGGCAATCGGTGGATTCTTTCAATTTCTATTTTGCCCTGTGGCTCTAGAGTATCATGGCAGTTCTCCTTGATAATTTCTTGAAAGGTGATATCTAGGCTCTTTTTTTGATCATGGCTTTCAGGTAGTCCAATAATTTTTAGATTATCTCTCTTGGATCTATTTTCCAGGTCAGTGGTTTTTCCAATGAGATATTTCACATTGTCTTCCATTTTTTCATTCCTTTGGTTCTGTTTTATAATATCTTGATTTCTCATCAAGTCATTAGCTTCCACTTGCTCCAATCTAATTTTTAAGGTAGTATTTTCTTCAGTGGTCTTTTGGACCTCCTTTTCCATTTGGCTAACTCTTCCTTCCAAGGCATTCTTCTCCTCATTGGCTTTTTGGAGCTCTTTTCCCATTTGAGTTAGTCTATTTTTTAAGGTGTTGTTTTTTTCAGTATTTTTTTGGGTCTCCTTTAGCAACTCATTGACTTGTTTTTCAAGGTTTTCCCTCATCCTTCTCATTTCTCTTCCCAATTTTTCCTCTACTTCTCTAACTTGCTTTTCCAAATCCTTTTTGAGCTCTTCCATGGCCTGAGACCAGTTCATGTTTTTCTTGGAGGCTTTCGTTGTAGGCTCTTTGACTTTGTTGACTTCTTCTGGCAGTATGTTTTGGTCTTCTTTGTCACCAAAGAAAGATTCTAAAGTCTGAGACTGAATCTGGGTGCGTTTTCACTGCCTGGCCATATTCCCAACCAACTAACTTGACCCTTGAGTTTTTCAGCAGAGTATGACTGCTTGTAGAGTTAAGAGAACTATGTTTCAAGCTCGGGGCGGTGTGCCAGCTCTGCCACACCAGCACTCCTCCTTCCCCAAGAACCCCCAACCTGGACTGCACTTAGATCTTCAACAGGCTCTTCACTCCTGCTCTGATCCACCACTTAATTCCTCCCACCAGGTGGGCCTGGAGCCGGAAGCAACTGCAACTGCAGTTCTGTAGCTGTCCCACCTCCGCTGCCTGCGGGGCAGTAGCCGAACCCGAACTTCTTCCACTCCTGCAGCTTTTCCCACTAACCTTCTCTGTTGTCTTTGGTGTTTGTGGGTTGAGAAGTCTGGTAACTGCTGCAGCTCACTGATTCAGGGTGCTAGGGCACTGCTTCGCCTGGGTCCTGGTCTGGTTGGTTCAGGAGCAGCCCATGCTGGGCTCTGCTCCGCTTTGCTCTGCTCAGCTCCCAGCTCCGTGTGGGATAGACCTCACCCAGAGACCATACAGGCTGTCCTGGGCTGGAGCCCTGCTTCCCTCTGCTATTTCGTGGGTTCTGCAGTTCTAGACTTGGTTCAGAGCCATTTTTTATAGGTTTTTGGAGGGACTCAGTGGGGAGCTCACACTAGTCCCTGCTTTCCAGCCGCCATCTTGGCTCTTCCCCACCCCCCCATTTAGATGATTTTTAAATGTCATGAAATTGATTCTTATAATTCAAGTGCAGATGAATCTTTATGTGAAAAAAAATGTTGCATGGGCATTAGAAACCATGTGGTGACTGTACTGCAGAATCTGGCTATTTAAAGGTAAGATATTAGCTTTTCTCCTCTCCAACTACTGCTTTCATACTAGGGGATTTCAAAATATATACATATATACACATGCATATATATAATATATATATATGTGTGTGTGTGTGTGTGTGTGTGTGTACGTATATATATATATATATATACACACATATATACATGTATATATACTTATACATCAACATATATTTATGTGGGTGAATATACTCCCTCAAATTTCCTAATTTCCTAGTTCCTTAACTTACTCCCTTATCATTATCTACTCTTCTACCCTCTCTCAACTACAGAGATGGGAATATACTTGATAATCGTACTATCACCCGCACATATAACAATTCCATGCTTATTAACTCTGAAATTCTTTTATCTGATCTTAATCTATTGGCATTCCATACCTTTCCCCTAGGTTGTGACTCCTAATCTTGTTCTCTGTCTTCATTGTGAACTCCAATTCTTCCACCTCATAGTTCTTTCCCAAGCCACAATTCCTGTACTGGGTACACTTTCCTCTCTTCCTATATCAAGTCATTGGTGAACCAGTTCAATTCTATACTGTCCTTTACTCTGGAGTCCCTTGTCCTCCTCTTCTTCTTTTTTTTTTTTGGAAGGGGGAAGGCAGGGAAATTGGGATTAAGTGACTTGCCCAAGATCATACAGCTAGTAAGTGTGTCAAGTGTTTGAGGCCGGATTTGAACTCAGGTCCTCCTGACTCCAGGGCTGGTGCTCTACTCACTGTGCCACCTAGCTGACCCTCCCTTGTCCTCTTCTACTATTTCCAATTTTATGCTGCCAAACCCCAGAATTGGATCACTCCTGCAAACTGCAACTTTCTTAATCCTTATGCTGCTGAACTGAGCTGGAGAGAATAAAAAATCCATATTGACTGGATTCACTATACATTACATTATATCAACTAGTACCTCATTTGTAGTGTGACCATCCTTTTATACCTCTCTAGCTAATAATAAATCAACCAGATTGCACAGTGGTTAGAGCGCTGAATCTGGAGTCAGGAAGATCTCTGTTCAAATTGCAGATGCCAGCTGTCTGCCCCTGGGCAAGTCTACTCGCCCATCTGCCTCAGTTTCCTCAACTGTAAAATGGGTACAATAATATTTGTAGGGGCAGCTAGATGACTCAGTGTGTAGAGCACCGGTCCTGGAGTCAGGAGGACCTGAGTTCAAATCCGGCCTCAGACAGTTGACACACTTACTAGCTGTGGGACCTTGGGCAAGTCACTTAACCCCAATTGCCCTCCCTGCCCCCCCAAAAAAAACCCAAAACAAAATAATATTTGTAAAGTGATTAGCACAGTGCCCACCACCTAGCATTTAAGAAATGTGCTTTTCCCTTCTCCTTGTTCCCTTAGTAACTCCTTGTCTATGCCACTCAGCAAAACAACTCCTCCAAACATTTTCAGCCCTCTTGAAACCTCTAGTAGTTCCCTTCCCCCAACCCTCTCAGCTGAGAATCTCTCCTTGTAAATCAGTGAAAGAAATAAGGCCGTCCACCACGATCTCCCTCTTCTTTCTTCCTTCTCATCTGTCATCACTCAGATGCCCCACTAACTCTTCCACCCCTGTCTCACATAAAGAGGTAGCCTTTTTCCTTCTCTCTCTCTCTCTCTGTCTCTCTCTCTATCTCTCTCTTTCTCTCTCTCTGTCTCTCTCTCTCCTCTCATATACATATATATATATATATGCACATCTTCATATCTCCACTCTCTCACTAATCCTCAATCTCTGCCTGCCTACTCACAGCCTCCCTTACAGCCTATAAATATGTCCATGTCTCCACCATCCATAAAAATCTCTTACCACATCTGTCAGTCTGCTTTAGATATCACCCTATAGCTTTCCTTTTCTTAGCTATTTTTTTGAGAAAGACATTTACACTCTGTATTCCTATATCCTTTACTCTTCTCCTTTATCTCTGCAGTCTGACTTCTGATCTCATGCTACTGAAAGTTCTCTTCAAAGTTACCAGTGATTTCTTAATTGCCAAATCTAATGACGTTTTCTTAATTCCCATCTTTCTTGAACTCTCTGTAGGCTTTCACACTTTCAGTCACTCTTCTCCCTGATACTTTCCTCTGTCTTTTTTTATAGCACTGTTCTCTTCTGGTTCTACTAACTGTCACCCCTCTTTGATTTCCTTCACTAATTCCTTTTTGGGGTTGCATCAGCTAACCATGAGCATCCCCCAATTCTCTATCTTGGGCCCTCTTCCTTTTTCTTCTCCTTCTATGCTATTTCTTGGTGAGCTCCTCAGCTTTCATGGTTTCAATAATTATCCCTATTCAGGTGATTCTCAGATTTAATTATCCATCCCTAACCTCTCTTAACCTCCAGACTCACATATCTAACTCTCTAGTAGGCATCTTAAACAGGAAGTTCCAATTTTGGGGGTTTTTATCTTTTAACTCAACATGTCTAAACCTTAACTCATTATCTTTTCCCTTAAACTTCATTCTTTCAAACTTTCCTATTACTTTTGAGGATACTACCATCCTTCCAGCCACCCAGCCTTGCAACCTTGTGTCAGACTAGATCAGGGGTGGGGAACCTATGGTCTTGAGACCACATGTGGCCTTCTTGGTCCTTGGGTGTGGCCTTTTGAGTGAGTCCAAGTTTTGTAGAACATATCCTTTTATTAAGGGGATTTGTTCTGTGAAGTTGGGATTCAGTGGAAGGGCCACACTTGAGGACCTAGAGGACCACATGCAGTCTCAAGACCATAGGTTCCCCACCCTTGTCCTAGATTCTTCATTCTTTCTCATCCCCCACATCCAATTTGTTGCCAAATACTGTGGACTCTACCTTCTCAATATCTTTCTTACATTCCTTCTTCTCTCTTCTGATACTGCCACCACACTGATAAAAACCTCTATCAGGTCATGTCTGGATATTTGAAATAGTCTTCTGCTTGATATCTTCACTTCAAGTCTCTTTCTAGTCCAGTCCATCTCCTATTCATCTACCAAATGATCATCCTGATATGTAGGCCTGACCATGTCACATTCTTCTTCAATAAACTTCATTGGCTCCTTATTACATCCAAAATTAAATATAACATTGCTTATTTTATTTTTACTACCCTTAACAACCTAAACCCTGCCCATCTTTCCACTGTAATCCCCTTCACTTACTTTATAAAATTAATCAGATGGAAAAGGAGGCACAAACACTCACTAAAGAAAATAATTCCTAGAAAATTAGAATTCAGCAAATGGAAGGTAATGATTTCATGAGACATAAAGAAACAATAAAACAAAATCAAAAGACTGGAAAAATTAGAAGAAAATGAGAAATATCTCATTGGAAAAACAAATGCCCTGGAAAATAGATCAAGGTGATGCTACCTGAAAGCTATGATCAAAAAAAAAAAGAGTTAGACATGATGTTTCTGGAAATTATCTATGAAAGCTTCCTTGATGTCCTAGAACCAAAAGGTAACATAGAAATTGAAAGAATCCACCAATCACCTCCTGGAAGAGATTCCAAAATGAAAACTCCCAGGAATATTGTAGCCAAATTCCAGAGCTCCCAGGTCAGGGAGAAAAGATTGGAAGCAGCCAGAGAGAAACAATTCATATATTGTGGAGTGCCAGTCAGAATAAACCAATACTTAGCAGCTTCTACATTAAAGTATCAGAGGGTTTGGAACATGATATTCCAGAAGGCAAAAGAGACATGATTACAACTGTGAATGACATTTCCCACCCAGTGAAACTGAGTATAATTCTTTATGAGTAAAAAAAGGATATTTAATGAAATTGAGGACTTTTGAGCATTACTGATTGGGAAAAAAAGCAAAGCTGAATTAAAAAAATGACTTTAAAAATGCAAGACTGTAGAGAAGCATAAAATGGTAAAAAGGAAAGAGAAATCATAAGAGATTTAATAAGGTTGAACTTTTTACATTCCTCCATGGTAAGATGATCCTCGTAACTCCTAAGAACTAAATTATTATCAAGGCAGTTAGAAGGAGTATACATTGACAGAGAGCACAGGTGTGGTTCAACTATGATAAGATGATATAAAAAAGTAAACTAAGGACTGAGAAAAAGGGATGCATCAGAAGAAAGGGAAAGAGAAAGACAATAAGGGGTAAATTATTTCATATAAAAGAGGTTCAAAAGAGTTTTAACAGTTTAGGGGGAAATGTGGGGATGACGAGCAGTGTTTGAACCTTACTCTTATCAGAACTAGCTCGAAGAGGTGAAAAAATACACACTATGTTAGGAATAGAAATCTATCTTACCCTAAAGAGAAGTAGGAGAGGAAGGGGAAAAGGGAATGCTGATAGAAGGGAGAAGTAAAACACTTTCGTGGGAGGCAAAGAGTGAAAAAACAGAGACAGAAGAAAAAATGGGAAAAAAGGGGAATGGAAGGAAATAGTAATCATTAACTGTGAATATAATTGTGATGAACTCATTCACAAAACAGAAGTAGATAGTAGGATGAATTAAAAGCTAGAATCCAATGATATGTTGTTTACAAGAAATGCACTTGAAACAGAGAGGCAAACAGAAAAAGTAAGGGGCTAGAGCAGACTCTGTTATGTTTTAGCTGAAGTAAAAAAAGATAGGGCTAGCAATCATGACCTCAGATCAAGCAAAGCAAGAACAGATCTAATTAAAAGAGCATAGCAGAGAAGCTACAGTTTGTTAAAAGATACCATAGACAATGAAGTAATTTCAATACTAAACATATAAGCACTAAATGTTATAGCATCCACATTTTTAAAGGGAAAGTTAAATGAATTGCAGGAGGCAATAGAAAATAAAACTCTACTTTTGGGGGACTTCAATTTTATGCTCTCAGAACTAGATAAATCTAGCCAAAATATAAACAAAAGAGAAGTTAAGTAGATGAATGGAATTTTAGAAAACTTAAATATGATAGACCTATGGAGAAAACTGAATGGGAATAGAGGGGAATATATGTTTTTCTCAGTAGTATATGGTACCTACAGAAAAAGACCATGTATTCAGGCATAAAAATCTCACAACCAAAATGCAGAAAAGCAAAAATATTAAATATATCCTTTCCAGATCATAATGCAAAAAATTACATTTAATAAATGGGTATGGAAACAGATTGAAAATTAATTGGAAACTAATTTAATCCTAAAGAATGAGTGGATCAAAGAACAAATCATATAAATAATCAATAATTTTAATAAAGAGGATGACAATATACTAGAATTGATGGTATGCAACCAAAGCAGTACTTAGGGAAATTTTATATCTCTAAATGCTTACATTAATAAAATAGAGATAGATCAATGAATTGAGAATGCAAATTTAAAAAAAAAAACTAGAAAGAGAACAAATTAAAAATTCCCAATTAAATACCAAATTGAAATTGTTGAAAATCAAAAGAGAGATTAATTAAGTAGGAAAGGAGGAAAACCATTGAACTAACAAAACCAAGAGGTTGTTTTTTGAAAAAGAAAGCAATAAAGTAGATAAACAATAAATATTTTCAAAAATGTAAATTGTCCAGATTAACAGAAGAGAAAATAAAATACTTAAATAACCCTAGTTTAGAAAAAGAAACTGAGCAAGACATCAATGAACTCCCTAAGGAAAAAAAATCCTCTGGACCAGATGAATTCACAAGTGAATTCTATCAAACATTTAAGAAAAAAATTAATTACAATACAATACAATAAACCATTTAGAAAAATAAGCAAAGGAGTTCTACCAAATTCCTTTTATGACACAGACATGGTGTTCATACCGAAACCAGGAAGAGCAAAAACAGAGAAAGAAAGTTGTAGACCAATGTCTGTAATAAATAGTGGTGCAGAAAATTTAAATCAAACACTAGCAAGGAGATCACAGTGGTATATTACAAAAATCATGCACTATGACAAGGTTGGATCCATACCAGGATTGCAGGGAGGATTCTATATTAGAAAAACTATCAGCATAACTGACCATATCAATAACAACAAAAAATCTATGATTACCCCAATAGATACAGAAAAGGCATTTGACAAAATACAATACTCAATCCTATAAAAATACTAGAAAGCCTAGAAATAAATGGAGCTTTCCTTAAAATGAGAAGCAATGTCTATCTAAAACCAAGAACAAGAATTATCTATAATGGAGATAAACTAGAAACCTTCCCAATAAGATCAGTGGTGAAGCAAGAATGCCCATTATCACTACTATTATTCAATATTGTACTAGAAATGCATAAGAGGGAAAATTTGAAAAAAAAATTAGAACAGGCAATGAAAAAACAAAATTATTACTCTTTGCAGATGATATGATGGTATACTTAGAGAATCCTAGAGAATCAAATGAAAAACTAGTTGAAATAATTAACAACCTTAGCAAAATTGCAGGATGTAAAATAAACTGATATAAATCATCAGCATTTCTATGTATTACGAAAAAAGTCTAGTAGGGAGAGGTAGAAGAAATTTAATTTAAATAATTGTAGATAATTTAAATACTTAGAATCCACATGCCAAGACAAACCCAGGAACTATATGAACACAATTACAAAACACTTTTCAAACAAATAAAGTCAGATCTAACAGGCTGGAGACATATTAGTGGCTCATGGATAAATGTAATAAATCTTGATAATAATAATAATATTTATTATTGTTGTATTATTATGACATAATAATATAAAAATAATAAAAATAATATACATATAATAATATAATAAAATAACAATTCTACATAAATTAATTTATTCATTTAATGCCATGCCAATCAAACTACCAGAATATTTTTAGAGACAGAAAAAATAATAACAAAATTCATCTGGAAGAACAAAAGGTCAAGAATATCCAGGGAATCAATAAAAAAGTGAAGAAAGGTAGTTTGGCCATATCAGATTTTAAACTGTATTACAAAGTGCTAATCATCAAAACAACCTCGTACTGGGTAAGAAACAAAGTTGTGGATCATTGGGTACACACTACACGGTATTAAATAACCATAGTAATCTTATGTTTGATAAACCCAAAGATCCAGGCTCTTGTGAGAGTAACTCAACTTCTTTAAAAATATTTCTAAAATTTTACACATAATTCGAAAAAAAATATTTTAAAAAACAAGAAAAGGACTTTAGGCCACTAAAATAAAATGCTTTGCCTTTTTAAAAAGCTAAATTGATGTCTGTCATCATTTTAGTTTTTCATTTAAAACCCAGCAAAGATTAATTTTTTAAAAGATAACAATAGTCAGTATTTGTGGGGTTTTGGAACATTGGAGTAGTTTCTCATTTCCTTCTCCAGTTCATTTTACAGATGAGAAAACCATGACAAATAGGGTTAAGTGACTTGCCCAGAGTCACAGAGCTAGTAAGTTTCTGAGGGCAGTTTTGAATGCAAGTCTTCCTGACTCCAGATCCGGTGCTTCATCCACTGTGCCACTTAGCTTCCCCAGTTCCCATATATGCCACTGGAAATCTGAGTATCATGAAAATAGAATGGAGTTTTAGTTTAATATTTTGGTGTGATTGTTAAAACATGATTATAATGATGGTTTATATATTTAAATAATTTATTTTAAAAGATTTTATATCATTTGTTTTTTGTATTTTTCTTATTTTATCTTGTGTTATTACTCCTGCCTGTTTCCAATGAACATCCCCAATAATAAGGAATTTAAAAAGAGGAAGAAAAATTTCTACAAAACTATGATAATGAGTTACTACTCAATGAGTGGAGAACAAAATATATACAAGAGATATCACCTAGATAGAACTGTATAGGTTCCCTTCACTCCTGCTGCCAATTTGTGAAAGCATTTAAAGCTCCTCACAATCTAGTTCTTCTCTACATTTCCAGTCTCATCATAAATTGATTTGGGATGCTGGTCATGAAGATGTGTAATCTTGTCCCATATTTCAGCAGCTTGTCTCTGGCATTTCATTCCTTTTTAGGATCTTGAAAGGAAAGCTCCAGCTTGTTCAGTCAAAAGCCTTTTGTTGAATGGAATATAATGAATATCCTTTCTACTTCATCCCTTTGATGATTTTATGATTAGTGTTCAGCCCCTTATTGGCACAATTTTGCATACTGTGCAACATCATCCAATCTGTGATCCCCTGCTTACTTCTGCAGGTGGATTTCTAATATATGTTAACCAATATCTAATATTATCAATGCCTTCCCATTTAAAAAAATCCTCCCCCCTCCTTTAAAATAACAATACTCTGCATTTCCTTTTAAAAATTTTATTGATGAATATTACATCACCCACATAAATCAATATATGCCTTCCCCTCCACCTACAGAGCCATCCCTTGAAACAAGAATGAAAAAGGGGAAAAAAGCAGTTCACAAAAGTAGTAAATATATGAGGCAAATCCAACATCATATGCAGTCCTCTGCAAAAGGAGGGAAGTTATTGAGTTTCCTTTTTTTGTTATTTTTCTATTGATATTGTTATAGTAATATGATTGTTTTCTGGTTTTCCTTACTTCCCTTTGCATTAGTTCTTATAAGTCTTCCCATTTTTCTCTGTAGTCTTTATACTTATCATTTTTGTAATCAGGTAAAATTCAATTATGTTTATATACAATGTGTTCAGTCAATTCTGCAATAGATGTGTATTACTTTATTTCCTGTTCTTTATTGCTGTAAGAAGTACCTCAATGAATAATTTGGCACTTATGGAATAGAAAGACACATGTCTTTCCATCTTTGAAATATTTTAGGTATATACCTAGCGATGGTATTTCTGAGTTCTCTCATCAGCAAAATCCATATAATATTGCAGTATCCGTCTTTTATGAAAGCATTTTTAAACCTTAAAATACCTTATAAATGTGAGATGATGATGATGATGATGGTATTATATATTTTCATCAATTCCACATGTACCTTGAACATAGGATTTTAAAAATTTATTTTGTTATTTTCTTCCAACAAAGTAAAACTTAATTTCTCTTCCACTCCCCTGATCCCATTGAAAGTTTCATATTCATATTCATAAAGAATATCAGGCAAAACAAATTCTCCCATTTTCCATATCTAAAAGTATATCCATCCATCCTGTTTCTAAAGTCCATTACCTTGCTAGCAGGAGGTGGGTGACATGCCTCATCTTTAGTTTTCTGAAATTATTGTTTGTTATTGCATGTATCAGAGTTCTAAATTCTTTCTAAGCTTTTTTCGATGTAATATTGTTCTATCTCCCTTCTCCCCCGCTTCTTCTCATTTCATTCCGTATTAGTTAATAGAGCTCTTTCCAGTGGCCTATGACACTGTCCATTTGATCAGGATATCATATTCTTATCAATGACGTTTGAGGAGATGGTTTTTCCCGGGCCAAAGCTTCCCCTTTCCCCTATCTTGAAAAGTTTTATTTAGACATTTAAAAAATATGTAATCAACATTGTCTGTTTGGTCTCTTATGGTCTCCTCTGTCCTTGTTTCTTTAGGAATTTCTACTGCCCACATAAAAATTATGGACTATATCCACTCTTATCCCTTTTATTTTTTAAAAATTCTATGATTGTATTTATATATGAACACAACAAAGTATAACATAACATAACATGCTATGCCATCACATTATGTCATATAATAAATATAATAAAGATAATAGTATGAAAAAATGCAATAAAATGGAATTTCAGGTTACAGATCCATTTTGGGTTTGTTGTGATACTTTGTTGAGCTAAACCTTTTGTTGTTGTTTAGTCATTTTTCAATAATGTTTGAGTCTTCATGACCCCATTTAGCATTTTCTTGGCAAAGATACTGGGATACCAGAGTTGTTTTCCATTTTGTTCTTCAGGTCATTTTGCAGATGAGGCACTGAGGCAAACAGGGTTGTGACTTGCCCAGTGTCACATAGCTAAATGTCTGAAACCAGATTTGAACTCATGAAGATGAGTCTTCTCTACTCCAGGCTCAGCACTGTATCCACTCAGCACTGTATCCACCATGCCACCTAACTGCCCAGGGCTAAACGTAATATCTACCAAGCTACGCACCCATCTTCCTAGAAATTTTTATCAAACAGGAATTTCTTCCCTATGTAATTTATGTTGTTATATTAATCAAACATTGAAAGACTATTTTAAATACTTCTGTTTCCTACTTATCTAGTTTTCAATAATTAGCTTTGCTTGTTTCTTTTATAATAAGTACCAAATGGTTTTGATGAATGCTGTTGTATAATATAGTTAGAAATATGGCAATGCTATGCATCATTCATTTGTACTTTATTATCACTCTTTCTCTTGAAGATCTGTACTCTTAGATACTCAAAATGAATTTTAATATCATTTTGTCTAGTTATATTCACTATCCTCTTAATAATTTGATTAGCAAAGCATTAAATCTGTAAATTAATCTAGTTTTGGGGCAGTGGATAGAGCACTGGACTTGGAATCAGAAAGACTCATCTTCCTGAGTTCACATCTGGCCTCAGACACTTAGTTGCTGTGTGACCGTGGGCAAGTCACTTAACCCTGTGTTGCAACAATTCAGCAAGCAACTGCTGTGGGGGTTAAAAACCAACATAAGCCCAACAACAAGAATGGTGCAAGCACAGGTTCTTTTGATCTGCTTTACTAAGGAAAGAAGCATTAAGGGAGTTAACAATCTTATTTCAATCCAACATACAAATATCATTCACTTAGTTCAGTCAGCACCCTGAACTTCAGAGCAAATACAAACAAATTACAAACATCAACAGGCAGACCTTGTCTGATTCAAATCTCAATGCATAGTTACCAGGGTTTAACAGTCCCAACATCCAGGTTTACAAGCTGGAGGGCTCTTAACTACAGCTGCCCAGAGTCTCCACATCAACACACCTTCAAGAGTGAGAGCCCCAAGGGAGAATGCCATCCTCTGGGTTTATATCTCTTGTTCAGGGTGAAAGGTGAGTCACACATGTGACTCACCCACGTGACCTAAAAGTATCACAAAAATGCAACTTAAACCCATGTATTCTAAAAGCCTCTGATGTCACAAACATGCCACTCAAACCCATGTAAACTAGGCTTTCCCTTGTAGCAAGGAGGTCATCAAGGAGTCCTAATTTAACCAAGGAAACAAAAGCTAAACTCTTCAAGGGCACTTGATTGAATAAATGTTAAAGTCCCATCTTAATTACCAATGTACTCTGCCCCAGTTCCTCATGTGTAAAATGATTTGGATAAGGAAATGGCAAACTACTCCAGTATCTTTGCCAAGAACACCTCTGATGCAGTCACAAAGAGTTGGCCAAGGCTGAATTGACTGAACAGTAATAATAATCATATAATCTTGGTAGGTCATAGTATCATCATCATTTTTATTGTGTTGGCTAAACCAAAGCATAGAAAGTGACTATCTCTACAATTATTCATATTTTCCTTCATTTGTACTAAGAGTATTTTGTAATTGTATGTATATCAATCATGTGTGTTGATAGGCAATTTAACTATGTATACTATCAAATATTTTATATATATATATATATATATATATATATATATATATATATATATATAACTTTATGTATATATATATATATATATATACATATCTGTACTTTGTGAAAAAAAGTTTCTTTAATTATAATTTTCCTAAGATTATATTAGTCTTGGATAGAAATGCTGACTTTTTGGTCTTTGTGGATTTATTTTGCGTCTTATGACCTTATAGACACTATTGAATATTTCATTTAGTTTCTTGGCTGAGTCCCTGGGATTTTTCAAGTATCCTAGTATTTATATCTGCAAATAAAGATAATCATGTTTCCATTTTTATCTAATGCTGTCATGAATACTTCTACAAATATGTAAAATAATAGCAAGGAGAGGATACATTTTTAAACTCCTATTTGTATGCAGGAAGTTTCAATCTTTGTCCACTGCAAATCATGGGAACTCTTAGTTCTGAATGTGTGCTTTTCACTATATTAAAGAAGGACCCTTATATTTATATTCCATTTAGATTATTTTTAAATACAAATGAATGCTATGTTTTGTCCAAGTTTTTTTCTTCATCTATTGAAATAATATTATTTTTGTTACCTTTGTTGATTATCTAATTAATAATTCTATTTTCCCCCTAATGCTTAAAAATTTTTGCATCACTGTCATTAATCCAACTTCGTTGTAGTGTATCATTTTCTGCATATATTGTTGTAGTCTCATGACAAAGGTTTTCAAATTATTTAAATTTTTTTTAAAAATTGTATCAATATTCATTAGCGAAATTCATCTATGTTCCATTTCCCTCTTCCTTGTTGGGAAACTGTAACTTTATTTGTTTCATAAAAAAGAGTTTGGCATAGTGTTTTCTATATTTTTAAATGGTTTTGTAGCAAATATATTGACTGCTCTTTACATGTTTAATAGCATTCATTTAGAAATTCATTTGTTCCAGGTTCTATACTTACAACCCTTTTCAGAAATTTATTATGATTTTCTGAATTTATTTTTTGTGAGATTGAGGTGTTTAATATTTCTATTACTTGTTTTGTTGATTGAAATAATTTGAATTTTTATAATAATTCAGATTTATTTTTACCATTTAGTCAATTAGTTGTATCCAACTCCTTGTGATCCCATCTAAGGTTTTCTTGGCAAAGATACTCGACTGGTTTGCCATTTTGTTCTCAGAAGAGGACCTGAGGCAAGTAGGGTCAAGTGACTTGCCCAGGATCACATAACTAGTAGATGTCTGAGGTTGGATTTGAACTTAAGTCTTCTTGACTCCAGGCCTAGTGCTCTATTCACTAAACCCCCAACTGTCACCAATAACATATGTCATCCTTACAACAATCCTGTGAAGTAAATGCTATAATCATCACCATTTTATAGGTGAAAAAACAAATGCTGAGAAAAGTTAAGTGACTTTACCAAGCTCTCACAGCTAGAGTTAGTGTCTGAGGCTGGATTTGAATTCAGGTCTTCCTATCTCCAAGTCCACCATGCACCTAACTGCTAGTCTAGTTCCTGCCTGCCTTTCCCAAACTTGCAATTGATTATTCCTTTTAATCCAGCCCCAATTACAATGTTTACCTTGCTCTTACAGTGTCTGTCAGTCTCCTCTTATTTAGAATGCAAAACATGCAATAATAGAAAGGAAATACAGATATATATATATATATATATACAGAGAGAGAGAGAGAGAGAGAGAGAGAGAGAGAGAGAGAGAGAGAGAGAGAGAGAGAGGAAGGTTCTTAGAAATCATTTGGTCTAACAACCTAATTTTCTTATTCAGTCATTTTTCAGTTCTGTCCAACTCTTCATGACCCCATTTGGGCTTTTCTTTGCAAAGATACTGGAATGGTTTGCCATTTGCTTCTCCAGCGCATTTTACAGATGGGGAAACTGAGGCAACCAAGCTTAAGTGACTTCCCCAAAGTCATGCTACTAGGAAATGTCTGAGGGCAGATTTGATCTGCCCTCAGATCAAAAAGGTGAGTCTGACTCCAGGCCTGATGCTCTATCCAGAGATGACCCAACACCTTAATTTTACAGATAACTAAAGAGAGACTTAGAGAGTTTAAGTGACTAGCCTTTCCTAGACTCCCTACCTTTCTGTGGCTATGTCAGGTCTGTCCAGTCCTGCCCCCACCCTCTTGCCACAGTTAGTCACAAGGACAAATGAATTGGGTTTATACTGGGAAAATGTGACCATTTTGACTCTTCACTAAAATTGTGCTACTTCTGTTGAAATTCAAACAAGAAACCTAAAGAGTCAAAAGACAACCTGTGACCGTACAATTACCAGGGGAGAAGGAGAAATGAGCATGCTCCCTTTCTATGTATTTACCAGGAGCTCTGAAAAGAAGGTGTGGGGTTGGGGGGGAAGAAAGAAAGAATCATTACAAAATTGAGGCATCTGATGTTTTCAGTTCCATAGTGTATCAAAGACATAATAGGAATACAAATGGAGTGGTTACAGTCATTCCCTGTGTGTCTGTTGTGGCAACACATGCTGTAAGTTTTTCTTGCTTTATTTGTTCAGCCCATCATTCTCTCTATAACTGAAACATTTCACTTTATCCATTTAGATAACGATATCTCCAATCTCATTCTCTTCCCTGTCATTTTTCATGGTTTCAATTTTTCCACTTAGGAAATAATATTTTTATTTCCCCTCTGCCACCTCCTTTGTATAGACTATGATGGTCTTTAAACCATCGTATCCTATTAGAAAGGGCTAATGCCCCATGGTATTTGTTCCCTCTTCCATCCCACACACATCATTTTTTCTCTCTCCCATACTTCATCTAGTACTGAATTGGCTCAATAGCTTGAAGAGGTAATCAGAGGTCACAGAATTGAAGTGTTCAAAGGAAACTTGTAACTATTTGTTCCAAATCTTAGCCCCAAAATAATCTTCACTGGAACAAGAATCTAGTTTTGCTTAAAGACTTCCAAGAAGAGGGAACTCATCAACCTTTGAGGCAGTGAAATACATACATACACACACACACACACACACACACACACACACACACACATATGACAATTCTAATATTTAGAAAGCTTCCTCTGACATCAAGTTTAAATTGCCCCAAATTTCCAGTAATGGTTCCTTGCTCTGCCCTGTGGGACCAAACAGAACAGATCTAATTCCTTCAGTACTCAATTGTCCTTCAAATCTATTGGATTGTAAACTCTTTGAGTAGAGGGCTTTCTTTTGCTTCTTTTTGTACCTGAGCTTAAATATTTATTGATTAATTGATTAAAATACTTAAAGATAGCTCTTATGCTCTAGTCCTTGGCTCATATCTTCTACAGGTTAAAGATCCTCAGCCAGTCAAATGCTCCTTATATGAAATGGGCTCAAGACCTTTTACCATCCCAGTCATGCTTCATTGGATGCTCTCAGCTTGTCAATGTCTTTCTGAAACTGTCATGCTTAGAAATGAACATTATACTCCAAGGGTCTGATGAGGATAGAATATAGAGGGACCATCACCGTTTTTATTCCTGAAAGCTATATTTTTCTAAACTCAGTCAAAAAATGGCTTTAGTTTTTATGGACTGTCATATGATACAGTCAGGTGGTACAATGAATAGGGTGCAGAGTCTCAAGTCAAGAAGCCTCACTCTCTTGAGTTCAAAGCTGGCCTCAGACACTTTCTAGTGGTGTGTCCCTGAACAAGTCACTTAACCCTTTTCCTCAGTTTCCTCATCTGTAAAATGAGTTGGAGAAAAAAATGGCAAATCACTCCAGTGTCTTTGCCAAGAGAATGTCAAATGGTGTCACGCAGAGTGGACATGACTGAAAAATAACTGAACAAAAACAAAAACTCATAATGAGTTTGTCAAGGTTCACTAAAACTCCCAGATATTTCTTATTAAACTGCAATCTAACCAAACATCTCCTATCTTGAATATGTGAAATTGATTTTGTGAACCCAAGAGGAAAACTTTACCTGCAGTCCTATCATCTTATTTGGTTCTGCTCAAGGCTCTAGTCTGACACTATCAAACAGTGCATTAGTGCTCCCTAATGACTTATTGTGATCTTTAAATATGATGAGAATTCATGCTGAGTCTTTATTGAAGTCATTGATAAAAATGGTAAAGAATCAATCGCAGATCCCTGGCCTACAAGAGACACATGACAAGCTGACACTTTTTATGTCTGACCATCCAATCATTTAGGAGGATTGACATGCATTGTCATTATTTAATTTTTAATTTTACTTTTTGAAATTTTTTGATTAAAATATTCTCCCTCCCTTCATATTCTCCCCAAACCTTTCAAGGAAAAAAAGAATCTGCCTGTTACTGGCTGTTGTCCTTCATTCTCAAAGAGGACCAAAATGACAGCAATATGTTAGAGTCAAGTTATTACGTGCCCCACTCTGGCTGATCAGATCAGTATGAGCTCAGAAGGGTCTACTACAATTCGAGCACAAATAGTCCATGTGAACACTTGGAGTGGATTCTTTAAGTTTGCACATCTCATGAGCTACTTCAATTTTGCCCAATATAAATATGAAGTCATGGAAAATATATCTGTACATTAACCATGTTGCCCACCCTCCAAAAAAATGAAAAAAATTGCTTCGGTCTTCACTCTGAACATGTCAATTCTGTCTCTGGAGATAGCGTTTTACATCATGATTTCTTTGCAATTGTCTTGGGTCATTGAATTGATCTGAGTAGCTAAGTCCTTTCACAGTTGATGATTGCTAACATATTGTTATTATTGTGCACAATGTTCTCCCATTTATGCTCACTTCACTTTGAATCAGCTCATATAAATCTTCCCAGATTTTTCTGGAACCATTCCCTTCATCATTTATAACAGCATAATATTCTATCCCAATTATATACCAGAACTCTCTCAGTCATTCCTCAATTGATGGGCATCCCTTCAGTTTCCAATTCCTTGCGACCACAAAAAGCTGCTATAAATATTTTTTTTTGTTTTCCTTTATCTTTGACCTCACTGGGGTACAAACCTAGTGGCAGTATTACTGGATCAAAGGATAAAATACTGTTGTACAGCACTTTGGGCATAATTCTAAATTGTTCTTCAAAGTGGTTGAATCAGTTCATAGCTCTGCCTGCCCTCCAGCATTTTATGTTTTCTTTTTTTTCTGTCATCTTAAACCAATCTGAATGGTATGCAATGTTACCTCAAAATTATTTTAATTTGTATTTATTTATTTTTAGTGATTTAAGTCATTTTTTTCATATGACTTGATAGTTTTGATTTCTTTTTCTGAAAACTGACAATTATATCCTTTAATCACTTGTTATTTGGGGAATAGGTCTTATGTTTTATAAATTTATCTCAGATATTTATCAGAGAAATTTCCTGTAAACCCCCCACCCTTTGGCTTCATTGATTTTGTTTGCACAATTTTTTTAAAATTTTATGCAATAAAAACTATCCATTTTACATTCAATGATCCTCTCTATTTCTTACTTTGTTGTGAATTCTTATTCCCTTATCCATGACAGGTATGTCTGACAGGTATATTTTCCCCTGTGCTCCCCTAATTTGCTTATGTCCCCATTTGTGTCTAAAACATGCTCACTTAAGGATTTGCCATAATGGGTAGTCTTAAGAAATCTCACCCTTTGTGATGCTTGTTTTCACAAGCTGGCTAGATTCAATGCACATGGAGGCAAGATGGATCTTATATACAGAAAGATTGTGGGAGGGACTGAGAGGTGGTTAAGTAGTCTGGGGTGTCTAGAGGAGGGGTTTAGGGAGGGTCTTGAGGAGGAGTATAAGGAAAATCTTGATGGGACTGGGGTGACTAGAGGTCAAGACTCCATGAAACAAGAGAGTGGTATTTTGATGGGATCAAAGGTGGGAAGCAGCTGGACAATAGAGGGCTAGACTAGGTAGAGATTTGGATCTAGATAATGAAAGGCCTATGGCCTCAGGCAAAGGCCAGATCTAGTGGGAAGATTTAAGGAAAGTTCTAGGGGGTTCCCAGATACTGTACTCCTTCAGGTTCAAGGGGGTTCCTAGACACTATACCCCAATCATATGGTGCCCAACATTGAACCCAATATGACAGATGTAATCTGACCTGGGTAAATGTAAGGAATTTGTTCCAGACACTATTCTTCTCATAATTCAGAGGACTATTTAATCATGTTTGTGACATTATTGACTCACAAAGAACCAATATCTAGACCATTAATATAGAAATATATGGAATATAGAATATATGGAAATATCATATGTCCACACTACCTATCAATCTATTCATATTTCATTGAGGGAAATTCCTTCACCAATAAAGAGAACAACAGCTCTTAAATTTATCATCTTAGAAAATTACCTAGGAACACTGAAAGGTTAAATGATTTTCCCAAGGTTACACAGCCAGTATGAGTCAAAGGTGGGGCTTGAACTTGAACTAAGCTTTTCCTGACTCTGAAGCTGGCTTTTTCTCCATTCATTATACCCCATTGTTTCAATCTTTATCTATCTGTCTATCTATCTATCTATCTATCTATCTATCTATCTATCTATCTCATTAGATTAAATGATTGGATAGAGTATTGGGCATGGAATTAGGAAGACTCATCTTCATGAGTTCAAATCTAGACACTTAATAGCTGTGTGACTCTGTGTAGCAACAATATGGCTAGCAGCTACTGTGGCTGTGTGAAACCAACAACAGCACACAGGAAGGGCTGCCAACACAGGTTGTTTGATCTGCTTTTCTAAGGAAAGCAACTTTAAGGGGTTAACAATCTCAGTTTAATTAAACATACATATATCATTCACTTAATTCAGGGGGAAAAGATCAGACCCCTGAACTTCAAGGCAAATACAAACAGAAATTACAAACATCAACAGAAAGACTTTGTCTGATCAAATCACAATTCATAGTTACCAGAGAAGCACCAATATCTGTCTGTCTGGGTTACAAAACCAGGGGTGGGGGGGGTGGGTTCAATGGCTTGGCCAGAGTCCTGTCACTCACGTCGCTTCAATGAGTGTACCCCCAAAAGTCAAATGACAACCTCAGATCTTATATACCTGTCTCAAGGCCCTATAGCACTTGAGGCTTACCATTTAGAGTGTGAGAAATCAGTGTGGGAAAGCTCAGACCACCAGTACCACATCATATACAATTCAATGACTCTTGATTGTCTCAGTGCTGAGAAATACTCCAAAACAATGACAGCAAAAAGGTTTTCCACCCATTCAAACAAAGGGGAACCTTGATAGTCTTAGCATCTCAAAGGGGAAGAACAGGGAAAAGTCTGATTGCCTTAACACTCTGGGCAAGTCCCTTAACCCTGTTTGCCTCAGTTTCCTCATATATAAAGTGGGCTGGAGAAGGAAATGGCAAAACCACTCCAGTACAGTGTCAATATAAAGGCTTGGAGAGAAGTTGGAGGAAAAGCGGGCCTTTTCTAAGAATATCCCTCACTTCTTAAAGAACTCGGTTTAGCTGTGTCTTCAGCTCAGCATTACCTGTTCAGGCATGATATACCTCCTAGGTCTCTCTTCTCCTTCTGTTTTTTTTTCTTCAAGCTGGTACCATGAATTCAATGATTCTTCCTGGGCTCAAGGTACTGAATCCCCATTGGTGCTGTTCAGTTATTAGAATCTCTACTCCTTCCTTTACGTCTGGTGAGTCCCTTTAATAACTCTTGGATATTATTCAAGTGTATCTTCTGTTCAAATATTGAAATAGTCCCAAATTGCTCTCAAGGCTAGGAGAGAATGTTTGTCCTTATAAACTAAAAGTCCCAGTATACCAGTCCATTCTTAAACCCTTATTTTAAAACAAACAATAAATAAGAGAAATAATAAAGAACAAAAGGAAAAGAAAGGAGAGCTTTGGACAAAAAGCGGGGGAAGGAGGGAAATCATCCATAAAAATACTTGCCAGTTCATCCAGACTTTCAGGTTTGTAGAAGCTATTCCCTGTGAATGGAGAGATTACATTTTATTCTCTTTGTTAAAGGGGGAAGAGGCAGCGTGTTTCCTTACATACGGGATAGCTAAAGCAAGAGCTTGTTGGCAGAGGAAAAATCACCCATGTTGGGAATTTGAAAGGAAGTTGGCCTTGGGGTTCAACTGGGATTCATTAAATGATTTTGATGATAGGAAAAATATAACTAAAGTGATGTTTAAGGGAGATCACTTTACTGACAGCTTTTAAAATGGACTGGAGGAGAAAATGACTATAGGTGGGAAGGTCAGCAAGGAACAGATGCCAGTTGGCATTATGCATTCACCAACAGCAAAGAAGAGATAATGAATGCATATATTTCAACCTTTCACCCAGAAAGCCTTTATATTCCTACAGAATATTCATTATGAGATTTCTCTGTGCTTCAGAATGCATGACCTCTTTAATAGGATCTGTATGTTATTTAGGACTCTTCAATCTGTCTATTCTGAAACAACTGCATCACCCTATTTTTCCCAGTTCCAGGATTTTAATAATAGTCACATAAAACATTTATATTTTTGTATTAATACAGAATTATTCCATTTATTTTTATTGAAACAATGTAATTAAGACCTCTTTCAGAAATATCATTTATATTATTGAAAATATCAAATATTAATTTATAGACAGATTGCTGCTGCAAAATTTTAACAGTGCTGTCTGAGGTTGTATCCACACCATGTCAGAACTTCTCATTGATTTTGTTTACATTCACTAAAAATATTTTTAAAATGAGCCTAATAATTGTTTGGCCATGTATATATGTGTGTGTGTATATATATATATATATATATATATATATATATATATATATATATATATATATATATATATATATATATGAAATGAATGATTACACTTATTTGTTTTGTTTTTTTGTTTTTTACTTTTTAGCCAGATGTCATGGCACTGCTATTATAGTTTTTCAGACTTGCGATTGGAAGGTTATAGGGAATTTCCAGTGAGGAAACTCCTTTTACTAATATAGACTGATAATTTTTCTACAACTTCACAGTTTTAGAGTCATGTGGGGGCATTGAGAAAATTGCTCATTGTCACAAAGATGGCACATGTGGGCAGTATAAATATGATATTATAACATTTCAAATCAATTTTTTTGGTTAAATGACTACTCTGTGCCAGTCAGTGTGTATAGAAGCTGTAGAATTACATAAGACCATTTCTTCCCCTAAGAAATGCTAGGTTGTATGACCATGTTTCCTCATTAAATCATAATGGACTTGGAAATCTATGCAAAGCTCTCACTAAGGTAGAGCAAACAGGGCTTTTGTACAAAGGGGCTGAAATCTAGAGGGCACTTGCCATCCTTTGACAATGTAGAAACAACTAAGCTTAATACTCAATTAACAAGAATTTTGTTTTTAAATCAAACATGATGCTCAACTATGGCAACTTACCTAGCAGTGGCCTTCCTTGTGTTTTTCTTTCAAATCTGTTTGTTTATTCTTCCCTATATTAGATTGCGAGTTCCTTGAGGGAAGGGATCTTTTGCTTCTTTCAGTGTCCCCAGTTTTTAGCATGGTGTCTGACACAATAGCAAACACCTAATAAGTGCTTATTTACAGATTTACTCACAAATTGCCAGTTGCCAAGATACCTAGTTATGGCCATAGAGTAATGATTTTTATTCCAGAAAAGTTCATTACTGCTCATCCTTAATGCTTCCACTATAAAGCAAAAGCAGTATAGAATCATAGGAATGTTACAACTGAACAATGCAAATTAGAAAACTGGGCTTAGATCTTTCAAAATCACACAGCAAATTAATGGCAATGCCAGATCTAGGGCCAATGTCTTCTGCCTCTCTGGGCAGGGTTCTTTGCACATCACTGTTCTGTGAATGAGCTTCTGTAACGTATCTCTGAAAGTGAGCCCTGCTTTTTATCTGAGGGCTCATTTCACCACTGTTTGGCCTTGAGAGTCTCTAAAAATAGCACAGTATGTCAGCACCTTACTAATGTTGCAGAAATGCAATGGAAAAAAAAATATGTATCTTCAGTAAAATATATAATGGAGTTTCTGTTCTTTCAAGAACCATTTTCATTTTGACTGATTTCAAGCTGGTAAACAGTCTAAGGATATAAAATACCATATCTAGTTCCATTAATCCTCCAAATAGACTCCAGGTGAATAGTATGCTATTAGTGTTATTTGCTGACAGATACAGAAGCTGGACGAGTATTTAAATTGCTTCCAAAGAGAAGTTATTTTATGGCATTTCACTTCACTCCCAGAGGAGAGCTCAGGAATATACTGTCCCTTTATCATAAATGTAATAAATATGATCAGAATTGTGAATGGCCAGTTAGTCTCCCTCTAAAATGTTATGACTCCTAAAGAGTTGATATAGGTTTGGAGGCCACTGTCATTCTCCCTCTGTCTTACCCTTGAGCAATGAGAGTCAACCTTGAAAATCTAGAGAGCCAGTTTGTCAAAGAAGCACAAGGTGTCTCAATTATTTTCTGGGTCTATAACTATGTTGCAAGTTCACTGTAACTGTCCTGAATCATTGTTATCAATCAATCAGTCAATTGGCAAGCATTTAGTAAGTAGACAACATTCAGGCAAAAAGTATTAAGTGCTTACTATGTTCTTGGTATGGCACTAGGTGCTGTGGATATAGATACAAAAGAGATAGTATTTGTCTTCAAGGAACTTACATTCTAATAGCACATGTGACAGGTTCACAGATAATTATATGGAGGGATAAGTGCAAGTACACAGTTTTGGTTAGGAATAGGAGCACTAAGACCACAAAATTGTAGAATCACAGAATTTGGGAGCTGAAAAAGACTTCAGCAACCATATAGTTCAACTCATAGAAAAAAGAATCCCCACTACAATATATCCAAGTCTTTCTTTGAAGATACCCCAAGAAGGGAAAAACCACCAGATCTTGAGATAGCCCCTTCCACTTCAGGACAGGTCTAATTATTAGTTTGTGACCCTTTACTCCCATCACTTAGGCCAGATTTGACTCTGTAACCCATTGCTCCTGATTATTTCCTTTTGGCCCAAATATAACAAATCTAATCCCTTTGCCACATTTCAGCCCTTAAGATACTTGGGATAGCAGAAAGGCCTCTTAAAAAAGGAGGCTGGGGGTGGAGTCAAGATGGTACTGTAAAAGAAAGGAACTACTGGACCTCTTTCACAAATTCTGTCAGATATGTCTAAAAAAGTGAATCTCAGCAGATTTGAGAGAGTTAGAAGCTACTAGTAGACTAAGAGGGGTAGGAGCACTTGGCACACGCAAGGGCACCAGACAAAACAAAGTGGGAACAGTGGAGGAATCCAGGGAATGGGCCAGTCTAGGAGAGCACTGGGCAAGCAAAGTGCCAGAGCAGGAACAGGCCCAGAGCAGAAGTGTCGGCTATGGCTGGAATCGAGCCCCAGGCCTCTCAGCCCAGGATGAGAGTCTGTCAGAGGTACAGGAGACACCTGGGCAGAGCCTGTGGCTGCAGGAGCAACTAGCCCAGAGGCCTCCAGCCTACAGTCTAAAGGTTTGAAACTTGCCCCCTTGAACTTCCAGGAGCCATGATGGCCAGGTGAATCGGCTCTCATCCCTCTCTTGAATAAACCCAGAGAATACTATCTCAGGAGAAACAGAGGAGCCAGAAGTGGGGATTCAGCAACAAGAGACGTTGGGGAGAGGGTCCTTCCTGTGGTGGCAGAAGGAGACTAGTGCAGGAAGAGAAGTGTCCCAGCAGCTCTCACCTGAGCACAACAATGAGAGTAACTGAGCTCCAGGGGATGGAGCTAACAAATGCAACACCAGAACCCCAGACGTGGCTTTGCACAGCAGGGGGAAGTGGCAGACTCCAGCACAGACAACAGCTGAGACCACTCATGCTGTAGAGCAGTCCTCGGGAAGAGGAGACTCCCGGCAGCTAGACCATCCCTCCCCTACACCTCAGGATACCGGAGGCCATAGCACATAAAGCTAGATCCCAACACAAGAAACTTGGGACAGGATCCCCTGAGCCCCAGAAGCAGAGATCCACTTCAGAAACCATGAGGAATAAAAAAAAACACCATGAAAAAGAACAGTAAGAAACTTTCAAAGATGATTGATTCATATTATGGAGACAGGGAAGATCAAAATACCAATTCAGAAGAGGACAGGCAAAGGAGCTTGGAATACAACCAAGACTCAACTACCCAGCAAAATTGAGCATAATTTTCCAGGCAAGGAGATGGACATTCAATGAAATAAGGGAATTCCAGACCTTCCTGATGACAAGGACAGAGCTCAATGGAAAATTTGATGTTCAAATACAAAACTCAAGAGAGACATTAAAAGGTAAATGGGGCAGGGGGGAACCCTAGTTAATCAATAAGGCAAATTGGTTACATCCCTATATGGGATTATTTTGTTTCATATATGTTTTATACATATATCAATCTTGAGAATAGTACAGTTATTATGACTATTGAAAGGGTTATACATAGACTGTGGGTGTCAGTATAAAATAACTGATATAATGATAAAAATATAATTAAGAGTTATAAAGGGATGGTTCTGGGAGAAAAGGTAAGGAGGTAGTAGAAAAGGGTAAATTATATCATATGAAGAGTCACAAAACATATTATAGTAGAGGGAAAGAAGGGAAGGAGAAGAGCAGTATTTGAGCTTTATTCTCATCAGATTTGGTTCAAGAAGGGAATAAAATACCTTGGTAAGTATAGAAATCAAACTTATCCTACAGACAGTAGGAGGGAAAAGGGGAAAGAAAAGGGAGGGGCTTGGTCAGAAGGGAAGGAAGAAGTAGCAAGGGGAAAATGGTAAGATAATGGAGGGAAATCAATAGAAAGGGTAAACTGAGAAAGGTAGCAGTCAAAAGCAAAACTCTTGTAAGGAGTGGAAGGGAGAAGGGAGAAAAAAAAGCATAAACGGGGGGAAACAGGATGCAGAAAAAGACACAGATAGTAATCATAACTGTGAATGTGAATGGGATGAACTCTCCCATAAAATGGAAGCGGATAGCAGAATGGATTAAAAACTATAATCCTACAATATGTTGTTTACAAGAAATACATCTGAAATGGGGATACACACAGGGTAAAGGTAAAAGACTGGAGTGGAATATACTGTGCTTCAGCTAAAGTAAAAAAAGGAGGGACTGCAATCCTAATCTCAGACAAAACAAAAGCAAAGACAGATTTAAGTAAAAGAGATAAGGAAGGACACTATGTCCTACTAAAAGGCACCATTGACAATGAAGCAATATCATTATTTAACATATATGCACCAAGTGGTATAGCATGCAAATTCTTAGAGGAGAAGTTAAGGAAGTTACAGGAAGAAATAGACAGCAAAAGTATAATAGTGGGGGACCTCAACCTTCCCCTCTCTAAACTTGATAAATCTGACCTCACAATAAACAAGAAAGAAGTAAAGGAGGTGGATAGAATTTTTTAAAAGGCAGATATGATAGACCTCTGCAGAAAACTGAATGGGGATAAAAAGGAATATATTTTTTTTTCTCAGTAATACATGGCACATACTCAAAAAGTGGCCATGTACTAGGCCATAAAAACCTCACAACACCGTGCAGAAAGGCAGAAGTAGTCAAAGCATCCTTTTCAGATCATGAAAATAAAATATATTTGTAATAAATGGAAAAATAAACTAAAAACTAACTGGAAACTAAATAATCTAATTCTAAAGAATGAGTGGACCAAAGAACAAATCATAGAGACAATTAATAACTTCATTCAAGAGAATGACAATAACAGGACAACATACCAAAATTTATGGAATGCAGCAAAAGCTGTTCTTAGGGGAGGTTTTATAGCTCTAAATTCTTACATGAATAAATGAGATAAAAAAGAGATCAGGGGGGCATGCAACTGAAAAAGCTAGAAAAAGAACAAATCGAAAATCCTCAATTAAATACCAAATTAGAGGTACTGAAAATCAAAGGAGAGATTAATAAAATTGAAATCAAGATAACTATTAAATTAGTAAATAAAACCAATAGCTGGTTTTAGGAAGATAAAACAATAAAATTGATAAGCCTTTGGTAAATTTGATTAAAAAAAAAGAAAGAAGAAAACCAAATTACCAGTATCAAAAATGAAAAGGGTGAATTCACCTCCAATGAAGAGGAAATTAAAATGATAATTAGGAATTATTTTGCCAAATTGTATGCCCATAAATTTGACAACTTTAGGGAAATGGATGAATATTTATCAAAATATAAATTGCCCAGGTTAACAGAAGAGGAAGTAAAATTCCTAAATAACCCCATCTGAGAAAAAGAAATTGAGCAAGCCATCAACGAACTCCCTAGGGAAAAAATCTCCAGGGCCAGATGGTTTTACATGGGAATTCTATCAAACATTTAAAGAACAATTAATTCCTATACTGTATAGACTATTTTGGAAAATAGATGAAGAAGGAGTCCTACCAAATTCTTTTTGTGACACAAATATGGTACTAATACCTAAACCAAGAAGAGTCAAAACAGAGAAAGAGAATTATAGACCAATATTCCTAATGAAGTTTGATGTAAAAACTTTGAATAAAATATAAGCAAAAAGTATGCAGCAATTTATCAGGAGAATAATATACTATGACCAGGTAGGAATTATTGCAGTAATGCGAGGCTGTTTCAATTTTAGGAAAACTATCAGCATAATTGATCATATCAACAACAAAACTAGCAGAAACCATATGATTATCTCAATAGATTCAGAAAAAGCCTTTGACAAAATACAACACCCATTCCTATTAATAACACTAGAAACATGGGAATAAATGGAGCCTTCCTTAAAATTATAAATAGCATCTACCTGAAACCATCACCAAGCATTATTTGTAATGGGGATAAGCAAGATGCATTCTCAGCAAGGTCAGGGGTGAAACAAGGATGTCCATTATCACCCCTACTATTCAATTTGGTACTAGAAATGTTAGCTGTAAAAATAAGAGAAAAAAAAAAAGAAATTGAAGGAATTAGAATACACAAAGAAGAAACTAAATTATGCCTTTTTTCAGATGATATGATGGTTTACTTAGAGAATCCTAGAGAATCAAGTAAAAAACTACTTGAAATAATAAACAGCTTTACCAAAGTTGCATGATATAAAATAAACTCACATAAACCCTCAGCATTTCTACACATTACTAACAAAGCCCAACAGCAAGAGATAGAAAGAGAAATTCCATTTAAAGTTACTCTAGACACTATGACATATTTGGGAGTCCACCTGCCAAGACAAACCCAGGGGCTATATGAACATAATTATGAAACACTTTTCACACAAATAAAGTCAGATCTAAATAAGTGGGAAAATATCAATTGCTCATGGTTAGGCCAAGCCAATATAATAAAAATGACAATTTTACTTAAATTAATTTACTTATTCGGTGCCATTCCAATTAAACCACCAAAAATTATTTTACAGAGCTGGATAAAATAATAACAAAATTAATCTGGAAGAATAAGAGGTCCAGAATATCTAGGTAATTAATGAAAAGAAATGCTAGGGAAGGTGGCCTAGCCATACCAGATATTAAACCCTACTCTAAAACAGCAGCCATCAAAACTAATTGGTACTGGTAAGAAACAGAGCAGTGGATCAGTGGAATAGGTTAAGTACACAAGACTCAGTAGTCAATGACTATAGCAATCTACTCTTTGATAAACCCAAAGAATCTAGCTTCTGGGCTAAGAATTCACTATTTCACAAAAACTGCTGTGAAAATTAGAAAATGGTAGTGCAGAAACTGGGCATAGACCAATATCTTACACTATATACCAAAATAAAGTCGAAATGGGTTCATGATTTAGGAATAAAGGCTGATACTATAAGCAATTTGGGAGAGCAAGGAATAGTTTAGCTATCATATTTATGAAAAACAAAGAATTTATGACACAACAAGAGATAGAGAGCATTACAAAATGCAAAATGGATAATTTTATTATGTTAAATTGAAAAGTTTTTGTGTAAAAAAAGCCAACGCAATAAAGATTAGGAGGTAAGCAGAAAATTGGGAGAAAATCTTTATAACCAGTGTCTCTGATAAAGGCCTTATATCTAAAATATACAGGAAACTGAGCCAAATTTATAGGAATAAAAGTCATTCCCCAATTGAGAAATGCTGAAAGGATATGAACAGGCAGTTTTCAGAGGAAGAAATTAAAGCTATATATGGGCATATGAAAAAAATGCTCTAAATCACTACTGATTAGAGAAATACAAATCAAAACAATTCTTAGGTACCACATCTCTCCTGTCTGATTGGCTAAAATTACAAGACAGGGAAATGATAAATGCTGGAGAGGATGTGGGAAAATTGGAAATTGTTACATTGCTGGTGAAGTTGTGAACTAATCCAGCCATTCTGGAGAGCAATTTGGAACTATGGCCAAAGGGCTATAAAAATGTGAATACCATTTGACCTAGCACTACCACTTCTAGGGCTATATCCCAAAGAGATCACACAAGTGGGAGGGGGAACCATATGTACAAAAATGTTTATAGCATCTCTTTTTGGGGTAGTGAGGAATTGGAAATCAAGGGAATGCCCATCAATTGGGGAATGACCGAACAAGTTGTGGTATATGAATGTAATAGAATACTATTGTGCTATAAGAAATGGGGAAGATATAGACTTCATAATAACCTGGAAAAACCTCCATGGTATAATGCTGAGTGAACAGAGCAGAACCAGGAGAACATTATACACAACCACAGATCTATTGATTCTGTGGTGACTAACCTTGATAGACTTGGCTCTTTTCAGCAATACAAGGTTTAAAGACAACTCCAAAAGGACTCATGATGGAGAGAACTATCTACATCAAGAGAAGGAACTATGAAATCTGAGTGCAGATTGAGGCAAACTATTTGCTCTCCTTTTTTTCTTCTTTTGTTTTTTTTCTTCCTCTTTTGTTATTGTTTTTGTTGTGCTTGTTTTTTTGGGTTTTTTTTTTTGGTTTTGTTCCTTCTTTCTCGTGATTCACTCCATTGGTCATACTTTTTCTTTACAAATTGACTATTGTGTAAATAATTTTAATGCAAAGTTATATGTAGAAGATATATCAGATTCCATGCCATCTTGGGGAGGGAGGCAGGAAGTAGGGGAAGAAAATCTGGAACTCAAAATCGTATGGAACTGAGTGCTGTAAACTAAAAATAAAAAATCTTGATTAAAAAAAAAAAGGAGGTGGGAACTTCCAGGAGCCAAGATGGTGGAGTAAACAGAAAATTGCTGTTAACTCTCCCATATTCCCCTCCATACAAGCATAAAATAGCACCCCAAAACAAATCCTGGAACAGTAGAACCAGCAAAAAGAAGGGGTGAAACCATATTTTAGCCCAAGAAACTTGGATGGAAAAGAAAGGCAAAAGGGGAGTGTGTTGCAGTACAGGAAGTGTCCCAGTGAACCAGCAGCAAGCCGCACCTCAGCAAGCCAGTAGAAGATCCTGAGCCCTAGTATGGTGGAGTAGCCCCACTCCCTGCCAAGAACCATAATTTCAGTCTAGCCCTGTGCAAAAAGGCATCCTCCAGCATGACAAGAAAATAGGCCAGACCTCTATGTGCTTTTGTACAGCCCTGGGGAAACACAGAAACACACCACCAGACCTCCACACACAAATCAACACCACTAGAACCCCAGCTTAGCATCAGGTAAGCTGTCAGACCCTAATAGCCTCCAGCAGTACCAGCCACCCCTCACCCCACTCTCCCAGAAACGAGGGTCCCACAGGGGTCTGAAGGCAACATGAGGGCAATCACCTCAAGAAAGAGATCACAAAATAAAAACTCCAAGGAATATTATAGCCAAATTTCTAAACTATTGGGTAAAATTAAAATTACTACAAGTGGCCAGAAAGAAATAATTCAAATATTTAGGAGTCACAATCAGGATCACACAGGACATGGCAGCTACAACACTAAAGAACTGGAGGTCATAGAACATGACATTCTGGAAGGCAAAGGAGCTAGGACTACAAAGTAAAGATCACTTACCCAGCAAAATTAAAATGGCCATGCAACAAAATGGAAGTATTTTAACAAAAATTTGACCTCTGATATCAAGACCCAAGAGAAGCATAAGCAGGTAACATAGGAAAAGAAAATATAAGGGATTCAATAGAGCTAAATTATTTACATCTCACCATGTGAAGATCATACTTGCAATTCTAAAAAAATTATATCACGAATAGTAATAGAAGTAATATACATAGCCAGAGGGTATGGGTATAAGGTGAATTTGAGGCAATGACATAAAAAATTAAGGGATGAGAGAGAAGAGAAAAATGTGTGTGGGAGGCAGAGACAAGAAGAATGGGGTGAATTATTTCACATGAAGACATGTGAACGACTTATTACTGTAGAGAGAAAGATGGGAGGGTGGGCAATGGGCATCACTTGAACCTTACTCTCGTCAATATTGGCTCAAAGAGGGAATCAAGGTGGTAGACAGAAATAAAACACTTTTAAGGAGGGAAAAGGTGAAATGAGAGAGAGGACAGACAGGAGGAAGAATGGGATGGAGGGAAATTCACAGGTAGTAATCTTAATTGTAATGTGAATGGGATGAACTCTCCCATAAAACATAAGTAGATAGCATAGTAGATCAAAAACCAGAATCCTATAAGACACTGTTTAAAAGAAACACACTTAAAGCAGAGAAATACACACAGAGCAAAGTTAAGGGCTGGAGCAGAATCTGTTATATTTCAACTGAAGTAAAAAAAGCAAGGGTAGCAATCACAATCTCAGATGAAGTAAAAGCAAAAATAGACCTAATTAAAAGAGATAAGGAAAGAAACTGCATTTTACTAAAAGGTACCATAAACAATGAAGTATTATCAATACTAAACATATATGCACCAAGTGGTATAGCATCCAAATTCTTGAAGGAGAAGTTAAGTGAGTTACAGGAAGAAATAGATAGCAAAACTATACTAGGAGAAATTAAGAGGATGTGCATCAACTGGGAAATAGCTGAACAACCTGTGGTATATGAATTTAAAAGAATACTATTGTGCAATAAGAAATCATGAGCAGGAAGATTTCAGAAAAACCTGGAAAGACTTATACAAATTGATGCAAAGGAAAATACTTTCCATATCCTGATAAAGAACTGATGGTTTCTGAATGCAAATAGAAACATATTTTTTTTTCACTTACATTATTCTTTCTTGTGTTTTTTTTTTCCTTTTGATCTGTTTCTTCATTCACAACTTTGACCAATATGGAAACACTTTTACATGGTAGCACACATGTAAACTCTACAGACTACCTAGCATTTTCAGAAGCGGAGAGGGGAGGGAGGGTGGGAAAAAATTTGGAACTCAAAATCTTGTAAAAATGAATGCTAAAATTTTTCTTGACATGTAATGGAGGAAACAAATAAAATAGTATTTAAAAAAGAGGGGGTGAAAAAACATAAATTGCCCAGATTAACAGAAGAGGAAATAAAATACTTAAATAAGCTCATTTCAGGAAAAAAAAAACTGAACAAGCCATCAAGGAAATCCCTGAAAAAGAATCTCCAGGGTCAGATGGATTTAAAAGTGAATTCTATCAAGCATTGAAAGAACAATTAATTCCAATACCATATAAACTATTTGGGAAAATAGGCAAAGAAGGACTTACCAAATTCTTTTAAAGATACAAATGTGGTAGTGATACCTATGCCAGGAAGAGCCAGAATAGAAGAAGAAAATTATAGACCAATTTCCCTAATGAATATACATGCAAAAAGTTTCAATAAAATATTAGCTAAGAGATTACAGAACTTATCTTGAGGATAATACACTATGACCAGGTAGGATTTATACCAGGAATGTAGGCCTGGTTCAATATTAGGAAAACTATCAGTATAATTGACCATATTAACAACAAAACTAAAAGAAACCACATGATTATTTCAATACATGCAGAAAAAGCATTTGACAAAATACAACACCCATTCCTATTAAAAACTGTGGAGAGCATAGGAATAAATGGAGTCTTCCTTAAAATGATAAGTAGGATCTACCTAAAACCATTAGCAAGCCTTATATGTCATAGGAATAAGCTTTTCCAATAAGATCAGAAGTGAAACAAGGATGTCCATTATAAACACTGTTATTCAATATTATACTAGAAATGTTAGCTTTAGCAATAAGAGAAGAAAGAGAAATTGAAGGAAGTAGAATAAGCACAGAAGAAGCAAAGCTATCACTCTTTGCAGATGATATGACGGTATATTTAGAGAATTCTGGAGAATTGAGCAAAAAAATCTACTTGAAATAATAAACAACTTTAACAAAGTTGCAGGATATAAAATGCAGCATATAAATGATCAGCGTTTCTATATATTATTAACAAACCCAAGCAGCAAGAGATAGGAAGAGAAATTCCATATAAAGCTATTGTAAATATTATAAAATATTTGGGAGTCTACCTGCCAAGACAACCCCAGGAAGTATATGAACAGAATTTCAAAACTCTTTTCACATAAATAAAGTCAGATCTAAATAATTAAAAGAAAAAAATCTGTTGCTCATGGGTAATCTGAGCTAATATAATAAAAATGACAATTCTACCCAAACTAATGTACTTATTCAGTTCTGTACCAATCAAACTACCAAAAATATTTTATAGAGCTTGAAAAGAATAATAACAAAATTCATCTGGGAGAACAAAAGGTCCAGAATATCAAGGGAATTAATGAAAAGAAATTCTCTAGAAGGTGGTCTAGTCATACCAGATCTTAAATTGTATAATATATCAGTAATCACCAAAACTACTTGGTACTGGCTAAGAAATAGAGAGGTAGATCAGTGGAATAGGTTAGGTATACAATACACAATAGTCAATGACAATACTAATCTATTGTTTGATAAATCCAAAGACTCCAGCTTCTGGGATAAGAATTCACTATTTGACAAAAACTGCTGGGAAAATTGTAAAACGATATGGCAGAAACTAGGCATAGACCAACATCTTATACCACATACCAAGGTAAAGTGAAATAGGGCACACAATTTAGATGGAAAGATTGATACTACAAGCAAACTGGGAGAGCAAGGAATAGTTTACCTGTCAGATTTATGGAGAAGGGAAGAATTTATGACCAAACAAGAGATAGGGAACATTACAAAATGAAAAATGGATAATTTTGACTGCATTAAATTGAAAAGTTTTTGCACAACCAAAGCCAATGCAACCATGATTAGAAGGGAAGCAGAAAACTGGGAAAGAATTTTTACAACCAGTGTCTCTAATAAAGTCTTCATTTCTAAAATATATAGAGAACTAAATCAAATTTATAAGAATACAAGTCATTGCCCGGATGATAAATGGTCAAAGGACATGAACCACCAGTTTTCAGATGAAGAAATTAAATATATCTATAGTTATATGAAAAAAATGCTCTAAATAACTATTGATCACACCTATCAGATTGACTAACATGACAAAAAAAATGAAATTGATAATAGCTGGAGAAAATGGAACACTAATAGAGTTGTGTATCAACAATCTGGCTAGTAGCTGTTGTGAGGGTGTAAAGCCAACAACAACCAGCTCACAGAACACTGCAAGCGCAGGTCCTTTTCATCTGCTTTATTAAGGAAAGCAACATTAAAGGGTTAACAATCTTACTTTAGTCCAGCATACAAATATCATTTGCTTAGTTCAGGGGAAAAAACCAGCACCCTGAATTATAGACCAAATACAATTCAATAACTGGGTGTACAGCTGGGGAGCTCATTATAAGGGATCGCGCAGAGTCATGCACCACTCCTGCTATGGCTCAGAGCTCCAAGTGAGAACTTATATATCCTGTTCAGGTCCCAGAGGGCCCTGACCTCACCCAGGCTGGGCGTAGAGAAGTTCCCCACCCCCAATATCACATCAGATACAAATCAAAGGCTCCCAATTGTCTCAGTGCTGAGAAGTACAAAAACATCCCACTTAATCTGCCCCATTCAAACAAAGGCCAGAATCATCAAAGGTCAACAGCAAAAAGTCCCACCTTAATTATTATTACAAGTTGTGAACTGATCCAACCACTCTAGAGAGCAATTTGGAACTATGCCCAAAGGGCTATAAAACTGTGCATACCCTTTGACCCAGCAATACCACTTCTAGGTCTGTATCCCAAAAGGGTCATAAAAATTGGAAAAGGACCCACATGTATAAAAAAAAATTATAGAAGCTCTTGTGTTGGCAAAGAATTGGAAATTGAAGACATGCTCATCAATTGGGGAATGGCTGAACAAGTTATGTTATATGAATGTAATGGAATAATATTGTTCCACTAGGAATGATGAGCAGGCAGGCCAGAAAAACCTGGAAAGACTTACATGAACTGATGCTGAGTGAACTGAGCAGAACCAGAAGAACATTTTTAGGCAGTAATAGCAGCATTGTGCAGTGACAAACTTTGATAGACTTATCTGCTAGCAATGCAAGGATCTAAGACAACTCTAAATGACTCATGGTGAAAAATGCTATCTGCATCTAGAAACAGAACTATGGAGTCTAATTGTAGATAGAAGCACACTATTTGTGCTCTCTCTCTCTCTCCTTTTTGTTTCTTCTTTTTCATGGTTTCTCCCATTGGGTCTAATTCTTCTTTACAACATGACTAATATGAAAATGTGTTTAATATAAATATATATGTAGAGCCTGTATCAGATTGCATGCTATCTTGGGGTGGGGAGAAAATTTGAAACTCAAAATTTTATGGAAGTGGATGATAAAATCTAAAAATTAATTATTTTTTTAGAGTGGAGGTGGCATTTGAGATGAACTTTGAAAAGACCTAGAGATCACTCCTCTCCTTACCAAACTCTTGTGTCTCCCTATTGCCTTTATTTAAACTGCTTCGCAACCTGGTACCAATCTATCTTTCCAGTCTTATTCTTCACCCTGCTTCTAATACTCTACAATACTGTCAACTTGGCATTTTTGTTGTTCCTTAACAATTATATTCTATCTCCCATTTCTGTCCTTTTCCACTACCTGTCTCTCATGGCTGGAATCACTACCTCTTCATTGTGTACCTTAGAATCCCTTGGTTCTGTCAAATCTCCACTCATGTATTATCTTCCACATGAAGCCATTGCTGTTCCTTCATCATTATAACATAGTATCCTTAAGGGCAGGAACTGTGTCTTTTTTGTCTTTATCCACAGTGCCTAGCAAAGTACCTGGCAATTAATAGGTGCTTAATAAATGTTTATTGGTTTATAGATTGATTGATATGGGTTTCAAGAGGCAGGAGTACGGAAGAATAATCTACAAAATTTTTAACAGCATTATGGCACAAACAAAATTGAATGTTAGGAAGATTAATCATAATTTTGAGGATGGATTAGAAAAAAAAAACAGGAAGCATGTTCTAAACTCCTCCATTAGAGTATAAGCTCCTTGAAGGCATGAATCATTTTTACTTTTGTTTTTGTATCCCTTGCACATTGCCTAATACATAACAGGTCCTTATTTAATTAAATCTTTTAATTTAAGTACTTAAATTAAATTAAAGCTCTAACTGAAGTCCCAACATTCCCCTCCAAATAACTTTAAAATAATGCAACTAATCTAATTCTGAAGTGGCAGAACCAACAAAAGGTTAGGGTGATACAATTTTCCAGCCCAGGACAACTTAGGAACTCGGCGTGAAATGTCTGGGGTGCTGGTTTATTAAGCAGCATGGCACAAGCAGCAGGCTTTCGAAAAAGAGCAGCAGCAGCACCTTCAGGAGCTATCAGCCCACAGATGGTAAGGGTGTTGGAAAACCAGTGAGAAAGAGAATACAGGGGACCATCTGCTGATGTTGAGTTCAAAATCCTATTCCATTGACAATACATAATTACAGATCACTGTTCCAGGGTGAAAAGAGCACTAGATCTTAAAGCCCTAGGGTAACAAGGACCCTGGTCACACAGTTCTGGGGTAGAGAAGAGTCTTGATGGTAGCTCACAGGAAGAGGGGACTTAGTCTCAGTTCCAAGGTATAAAGGAATACTAATGCTTGTAGCTGAAGGAGAGCAAGGAATCTGATCATACTTCAAGGACCAAGAGGAGCCATAGTCCTTGCAGTTGTAGGGGAATGAGGTCCCTTCCTAGGTAAAGACCAGAGCACAGGCCAGTAGGGCAGTGACCATAGCTCTCCTAAGATCATACCACCTTGGAAGCACCCAAAACTTACAGAATCCCAGGATTAACTCTGGAAATGGCATCACAAAAAAACCCTGAAGCTTGAGATAGTGGCTTCTCTGTTCTGTAATCTTTAACATGAAATTGAAAGTTAAGAAATATGCTACAAAAAATAAGCTTATTTTAAAAAGAATCAGTCCATGAAAAGTTACCAGGGTAACAGGAAAGTTCAAGAGACAAACTTTAAAAAGGACAATTCGAGGAATCTACCAACCACCCCCTGAAAGTGATTGCAAAATGAAATTTCCCAGGAATACTGCAGTCAAATTCCAGAGTTCCCAGATTAAGGAGAAAATATTGCAAATAGTCAGAATGAAAGAATCCAAATATCATGGTGCCACAGTCAGGATCACACAAGACTTAGTAGCTTCTATATTAAAGGTGTGGAGGGCTTGGAATATGATATTCCAGAAAGGAAAGGAACTAGGATTACAACAAAGAATAACTTACCCAGAAAATCTGAATATAATCCTGCAGGGTATAAAAATGTATATTTATTAAAACTGAGGACTTTCAAGCATTCCTGATGAAAAGATAAGAGCTGAGTAGAAAATACAATTTTCAAATACAAGACTCAAACATAAAAAGGTAAACATGAATAAGGAACTCAATAATATTAAATTGTTTACATTCCCTGTAACTCCTAATAACTTTATCATTATTAGGACAGTTATAAGGAGTATACATAGACAGGGGGTATGAGTGTGAGTTGACTATGATGGGATGGTTTCAAAAACATAAAATTAGGGACTGAGAAAGAGGTATATACTCAAAGAAGGGGAAGGGAGAGGAGGAATGGAAAAAATATTTCACATGAAAGAGGCATAAAAGGAAAAACTTTTACAGTCAAGGAGAAAATATGGGGGTGGTGGCCAATGCTTGAACCTTACTCTCATCAGAATTGACTCAAAGAGGAAATAACAGACAAACTCAATTGGGTATAGAAATTTATTTTCTCCTACAGGGAAATAGGGTGGGAAGAAGATAAGAGAAAGGATGGTAATGGCAGAAGGGAGGGAGAACTCAGGGAGTCAGTGGTCAGAATTAAAACAGACTTTTGAGGATGAGAGAGACTCAGAGAGAGATAAATACAGAGACAGAGAGAGAGAGAGAGAGAGAGAGAGAGAGAGAGAGAGAGAGAGAGAGAGAGAGAGGGAGAGGATAAAAGGGGAAAATAGGATGGAAGGAAATACACAGTAATCATAACTGAACGGGAATGGGAAGAACTCACCCATAAAATGGAAGCAGCAGAATAGATTAAAAACACAATCAAACAATATATTGTTAACAAGAAAAATATTTAAAATGGAAAGACCCACAGAGAAAAAAATAAGGGGCTCTAGTAGAATCTATTATGCTTCAGATGAAGTAAAAACACAGGGGTAGCTACGTTAGACAAAGCAAAAACAAAAATAGTCCCAATTAAAAGACATAAGCAGGGAAACTACAATTTGCTAAAAGGTAAAATAGACAAGGAAGCAATGTCAATACAAAACACATATGCACCAAGTAGCATAGCATCCAAATTCTTTTTTTTTAATTTTAAATTTATTTATTTAACATATTTAGTTTTCAGAATTGATTTTCACAAGAGTTTGAATTACAAATTTTTTCCCCATTTCTACCCTCCCCCCCACTCCAAGATGGCGTATATTCTGGTTGCCCTGTTCCCTAATCAGCCCTCCCTTCCGTCACCCCACTCCCCTCCCACCCCCTTTTCCCTTCCTTTCTTGTAGGGCAAGATAAATTTCTACACCCCATTGCCTGTGTATCTTATTTTCTAGTTGCATACAAAAACATTTTTTTTTGTTTTTGAACATCTGTTATTAAAACTTTGAGTTCCAAATTCTCTCCCCTCTTCCCTTCCTTCCCACCCACCCTCCCTAAGAAGTAATTCAACATAGGCCACATGTGTATCATTAGCATCCAAATTCTTAAAGGAAAAGTTAAATGAGTTATAGGAGGAAGTAGTAAAACAATGCTAGTAATGGACCTCACCATTTCCCTCTAAGAACTAGATAAATCTAACCATAAAATAAACAAGAAAGAAGTTAAGTTGATGAATAAAAGTTTGGGAAAGTTAGATATGATAGAGCTCTGGAAAAATCTGAATGAGACTAGAGAGGAATATATCTTTTTTTCTCAACAGTACATGTCACTTTCACAAAAATTGGCCATGTATTAAGGCATAAAAACCTCACAGCCAAATGCAGGAAAGCAGAAATATTAAATGCATTCATTTCAGACCATAATGCAATAAAATTACATTCAATAAAGCACCCTGAAGACATAGATTAAAAATTAATTGGAAACTAAATAAGTTAATCCTGAAGAATGAGTTGGTTAAAGAACAAATTATAGAAAAAATCAATAATTTCATTAAAGAGAATGACAACAATGGGACAACATACCAAAATTTATGGAATGCAGCCAAAAGAGTACTTAGGGTAAATTTTATATCTCTAAATACTTACATCGATAAAATAGAAAAAGAACAGATCAATGAATCTGGCATCCATGTTAAAAAAAATAGAAAAAGAGCAAATTCAACATCCCCAATTAAAAACCAAGTTGGAAATCCTAAAAATCAAGAGAGATTAATAAAATTGAAAGCAAAAAAAAAAACAATTGAATTAATAAATTAAATCAGCAATTGGTTTTACAAAAAAGCAATAAATTTGATTAACCAATTTAAATTATGGTTACTGTATATTTCCCTCTATTCTGTTTTTTTTCACTGTTCATCCTTCCCTTTCTCACTTTTTATCCTGTCTCTCCTCAAGTCTGTTTTACTTCTGACCACTAACTCCCTTAATTCTCACTCTCTTCTACAAACCTCACCCTCTTCTCTTAAGTACTTCCAATTCTACTTACCTATAGGTAAGATAGATTTCTAGACCTAATGAATGTGTATGTTACTTCCTCTTTGAGCCAGCTCCAATGAAAGTAAGGTTTAATCATTGCCTGCCATACACCCATTTCCCCCTCTACCATAAAAGCTCTTCCTTTCGAACCTCTTTTTTTTGAGGCAATCGGGGTCCCACCACTAGTAAGTATCTGAGCCTGGATTTAAAATCAGATCCTCTTAGGTCCAGGGCTGGTGCTTTATCCACTGAGCCACCTAGCTGCTTCTGCACCTCTTATGTGAGATAATTTTCCATTCTTCCTCTCCCTTTCCCGCTTTCCCAGCACAAACTTTTTTTCTTACTCCTTAATTGAATTTAAAAAAAGAAAGAAGAAAAGCAAATTACTAATGTCAAAAAATGAAAATGGTAAATTTACCACCAATAGAAATGAATTTGAAGCAATTATTGAGTTATTTTATCCAATTATATACCAAGAAATCTGATAATCTAAGTAAAAATATGAATATAACCAAAAATATAAATTGTCCAGATTAATGGAAGGGGAAATAGAATACTTAAATAACCCTATCAGAAAAAAAAATAAGCCATAAATGAGTGCCCTAAGAAAAAAGTACCAGGAAAAGAATGATTCACAAGTGAATTCTACCAAACATTTAAAGAGCCATTGATTCAAATACTATATAAGCTATTTGGGGAAATAGGCAAAGGATTCCTACTAAACTCTTTTTATGACACAAATATGGTGCTGAGGCCTAAACTATGAAGAGCAAACAGAGAAAGAAAACTAGTAGCCATTTTCCCTAATGAATATTGATGCAAAATTTTAAAATAAAATACTAGCAAGGAGATTACAGCAATATATCACAAACATTATACATTATGATCAGGTGGGATTTATGCCAAGAATGCATAGGAGAGTATATGCATAATTAACCATATCAATAACAAAAATGACAAAAATCATATGATTATCTAAATAGATGCAAAAATAAGCTTTTTTTTTTTTTACAAAATACACTATTCCTATTCAAAACAGTAAAAAGCAAAGAAGTGAATAGAAATTTCCTTAAAATGATTAGTATCTATCTAAAGCCCTCAACAATCATTATCTTCAATAGGGACGAGCTAGAAGCCTTCCCAATAAGATCAGGGGTGAAGCAAGAGTGCCTATAATCACCATTATTCAATATTGTACCAGAAATGCTAGCTATAGCAATAAAAAAAGAAAAAAAAATGAATGAATTAAGATATGCAATAAAGAAACAAAACTATCATTCTTTGCAGATGATACAAAGGTATAATTAGAGAATCCTAGAAAATTAACTAAAAAACTGATTGAAACAATTAACTTTGCCAAAGTTGTAGGATATAAAATAAAGCCACAAATGAAGTGAGCAGGACTAGGAGAACATCATAACAGTAACAGAAATATTGTATGTGATCAACTGTGAATGACTTAACTATTCTGACAAATATTATGATCCAAGAGAATTCTGAAAGACTTATCATGAAAAATCCTATCTACCTCCAGAGGGAAAAAAAACTGATGAATTCTGAATGCAGATCAAAGCATTTTTTTTTACTTTCTTTCTTTTTCTTACTTTATTTTTCAGATTGTGTTTTCTTTTGCAACATGGAAAATATAGAAATATATTTTGCATGACTTCACATGTATAATTCTTATGAAATTGCTTGCCTTCTCAAGGAGGGAAGAGGGAGGAGTGAGGGAAAGAGATTTTAACTCAAAATTATGAAAAGGAATGGGAATGTTAAGATTGTTTATATGTAATTGAGAAATATTTAATGAAAGAAATGCAAATATATGGGGTGAAAAAAGAAGAAAGAGTATGGAGCTGGGTCCAAGGCCTAGCTTATTGCCCTGATTCTGCATTGATGGTCTGTGTGATTTTTTGACAAATACTTTATCTGTATGTGACTCCATTTTCTCATCTGTAAAACAGATGAATTGGTTTAGATAAGGGCCTTTCTAGCTCTAATATTCTATGATGATAGGAAGAGCATGAAATAGAGTGACCAGTTGGGTCAATGAACTGTCCAGCTATGAAGTGATAAGGGCCTGAACTATGGTGATGGTAATAGGAATGCTGATGAAGGGACATATACAAATCAGTGAGGTGGTACACAGGGTAACTCTGTTGTACTTAGAGTCAGAAAGCTCTGAATTCAAATCCTACCCTGGATACTCTGAAAATCTCTGGCATATCTCTCAGCCTTTCTTTGATCTCTATAAAATGTATATAATAATATCTACCTCACAGGGTTGTGATGAGGATTAAATGAGGTAATAACCTTAACCCTTAAAGCACTATGTAAATGCTGGCTGTTTTTACTATTATATAAAAGACTTTGAAAAGCAAAAATTAACAGCATTCATTTCAAGAATCAGATTGGTTCATTTAGAAGTAATTAAATTTTATGGATGAAAATTAAGTCAATTCTAAACTAAGTTTCCAGACTGTCAATAGAGTTTTTCAAATCACAAATAATAAGTGGTATCTGTCAATAGGTTTCTGACCATCTATAAAACTGGATGTGTTACAATAGTATTTTTTAAGAGATCTTGAACCTTGAATTTAATCTATGTTGGACAATGGAATTAATTATAATCATGCCAAGCAATGGATTCATGAAACCCTTTGATTTTTGGAGGCCATGCTGTCCTCTACAATCCTATTCCTCTGTATTGTAGATGAATATCATATAATTAAATTCAGAAATATGTATTTTGTTAAACACCTACTTTTGTGACAGGCATTTCACTATATGCTAGGTATGCACAGAAAATAATGAAATAATACCTACACTCAAGAACTTACATTCTAATGGGCAAAATAGTATATATTTATGTGTATGTGTCTATGTAGGTATGTATATGTGTGCCTATATGTGTATATCTATTTAAGTACATATATCTGTGTATGGGTGTATATATATATATATATATATATATATGTGTGTGTGTGTATGTGTGTGTATGTATATGTATATATACACACACATATATTATATATATGTATATATGTGTATATATGTATGTGTGTGTGTGTGTATATATATATATATATATATATATATATATATATATATATATATATATATATATATATATATATATATATATATATATATATATATATATATATATATACACATATACACAATGTGCAAATACAAAGTACTTTGCTGGTTGAGAGAGTTCTGTCAATTGGGGCCTATCAGGAAAGGCCTGAGACTGGTGATAGCATATAAGCTGAGCCTGATAGGGAGATTAAAGGGTAGAAAATACATGGAGTACCAGATAATATGCTATATGCTTATAATCTCTGATGCCAAGGGAGGAGAGGATGATGCATCACTTAAATTCAGAAATTTTGAGCTAAAGGTGGGCTGAAATAGATGTATCCACCTTAAGAACCACATCAATGTAGTGAGCCCCAATCCCCACTCCTAGAACAGAGGCTATAAGGTTGCTTAAGAAAGAGAAAACTAACTCAGGTCAGAAATGTAGCTGATCAAAGCTCATGCGATGGTAAATAGTGGGATTAGTCCTTTTAGTGGTCACTGAACTTTTTTGCCTGCATGAGATAGGGGAGACACAGTCTCAAAATAATCAAAAAGTGCCAGAGGCAACTAGGTGTTGTAGTGAATAGAATCTTGTATCTGAAGTCTAGAAGACCTGGGTTCTAATCCAGCCTCAGATATGTACTGGCTGTTTGACCCTGGGCAAATTGCTTAACTTCTGCCTCAGTTTCCTCATCTATTAAGTGTGGATAATAATAGCACTTACCCGATTTGATTGTCATGAGGATAAAATGAAATAATATTTGTAAACACTATGTAAACCTTAAAACACCATACAAAGTCTAGTTATGATTTTTTTTTTATTATCCTCATATGGAAAATGTTGGATGGATTTAGCAAATTATGTTAAATATATCTACCTGAGCTTCTGCCGAAAAGTGCCTGTCTACTCAGTGTCTGAATCAGTGTTATGAACCTCTGCCAGGGGAAGATCAATTTGAAAGGAAAGAAAATAATGCAGCTTTGAAATCATACCATAAATAATTTCAAAATCAATAGGAAATAGGATTTGGTTTATAGTAATTCACTTGGTACCCAACTTCTCAGGGTCACCCATCCATTATCTTGAAAAGAGGGGTGCACCCATACTATTCTTTGTTTGCAAGTATAATGAATGGGCTCTGGACTAACACTGGAGCAGGGTTTGAAAATGACCTGCTGAAGCTCATTCAATTTAGAATCATCCCCTATTTTAGATGCTTGAAAAGCCTCTTCTGGGCACCATCTCCAGTCACTAATCTGCAATGACTAACTGAAAGCCTGTTTGATCTATTAGAATCATGTGCAATGACCTCAATTTTTAGCAACATTTGGTAGACAAAGTATGAAGGGGAGACCTTAGTAATAAGTTCAGGATCAATACACTTTTCAGGATGATTGAGAAGACAGAAATAAGTCCAAATATTCAAGGAGAGGGAGATTATCTACCTCCTCACTCTCCATTTTGAATAAGTTAACATCTCATGAAGTACAGAAAAGAAGGTATATAATTTTTTTTGTCTTTATCATTGGGAAATCCAGGGGGAGGTTATCTATCACTCTAAATCTAATTGATAGAGATTAGTATGTGTCTATGTTTTCCCAGTTCTTAGTGACTGAGATTCCTAGGCAGGAAGTCTTTCTTGAACGACTAGTAATGACACTAAATGTAATATACACCATCTAAGAAACACACAGAGAACACACATCATATAAATATATACATATAAATATATGCACATGCATACAAATACACACATATACATCTATACCATACCAATGTATCTATATGCATACATATACATATGCACATATATGCATGTACATGTGCACATATGGGTACATGCATACATACATGCATATGTATATACATTTTTCCTGTTAGCCTCCAGTGGATGGTGTTCTCTCCACCACCAAAATACTTTGAATTTGGGTATATATGCTATTTTACCCAGTAGAATGAAAATGTTAAGTGTATATGTGCGTATGTATATATTTAATATTTTAAACATATATGTATATTTACCATAGGTCTGGTTGTTAGGGGAGAGAAGGAGAATAAATTAAGGTTTTGTAGTCTGTAAATACCAAACACTTGGATGGATGAGATAGGCCAAGTTCAATCCAAAAAAAGATTGGGCTGCTTCTGGTGGTGGTGAATTTCTCTTCATTTTAAGTCATAAAGCAAAGGCTGGTTGATTGTGGGACATATATTAAAAGAACTTCTTTTTCAGTTGCCTAGTAGAGTATTTGATGATGTACTCCTATGACTGAGGTCATAGAATCATTATCCAGCAGTAGTGTGGGGTACTGGTGATGAGGTTAAAGAAAAGTGATGATGGTAGGGGAACCATAACCCTCATCACTGGTACTATTGTGTTGAGTAGGACTAGTTATTCTTAGTGAGCCCCCAACCTTCCAGTGCACAGTGCTGTTCTTTTCTAACTTCACCCAGGCACAGAATGAAAAAACTTTCTCTCTAGTTCTGGTCCCAGGATCTCTAAGATCTTCACCTCAGGGAATGATTTTCTTTTCTACCACGAAAAGGCAGTGGAAAGAAATGGTTCCTGAGGCAATTTAAAAAGGTTAACTTGCTAGCTTGCAAGCCTTTTCCTACCAACTGCTGACTCCTTTGGCTAGAGAATCCCTGATCCATACATTCCCTGCCTTAGAAAGGCTATGGAAATATGAATTAATTCTCTTTGATTCAGCTCTAACCACAAACTCCCCCACCCCCTCTCTCTCCCTCCCTCCCTCTCCCTCCCTCCCTCTCCCTCTCTCTGTCTCTCTCTCTCTCTCTCTCTCTCTCTCTCTCTCTCTCTCTCTCTCTCTCTCTCTCTCTCCCTCTCTCCCTCTCTTTCTCTCTCCTTCTATCTGTCTGTCTCTGCAGAATAAATTTATATATATATATATATATATATATACACACATACATATATATGCATGTATGTATATATAAAATACATACACACAAATAGATGTGTATATATATATGTATATATATCACAGTTTTAAAATTTTTCTATTTTTCTCTCCTGAATATTTTGCCACCTGTGGTCTCTCTCAACTGCATTAAGCAATAATATTCATAGATTAGCACTTGTTAAGCAAATACTGTTAAATGATACAATGAACAAAATATTTACGATAAACTTTAAAGCAAGAGAAATAAGATTTGGGACAAATAGAGGCTCACAGGGAAGTAGAAGAGAAATGGAATCAGTAACTTGGATCCATGCCTGGGTGAGTTCTGAAACAAATCATGATCTTCCCAGACAAATTTCTAGATCTGGAATCTGATACTGAGAACCTCATCACTATAGTTCTGCTTGTGTTTTGGTGACAACTCATCTCTATAGCTCCTGCTCCCCTGATCTCCTATGCTGCTTGGCAGAATACCTTCCCTAGGTTTTTCTTCCATGCTCATCAGTCACCAGCACAAGACAGCAGATACTATTACTGACTCTAAAACAGAGGAAATCCACTTTTACTCATGAATTCCCTGAACAATGGATATCATGCTTGATGGCAGCATAGCAGTACAGTACAGTACTATATAGTACAGTAGGTCAGCAGCATTGATGGGGAACCCAGTACACCAGCCTGCTTGTTCCTATCTATGGTCAAAGTTCTTTTCTTACCAAGTGTCTTCTAGTTGTTCTTTTTCTTTCTTTCTCTCCCTTGGGAAAAAAAAAAGTAGGATTTAGCCAATCCTACTAGGGCTCAGTAGATTAAAAGTGGGGAATTCTTGTCTACCAGCAGAAACAGGATTCTGCCAAAATCTAGTTACAATAATATAAAATACAGTTAGAAGTATTCCTTCCAAATCTGAAATTCTGTGTGAATCATCTGGGTATTCCCAGATAAATAAGAGGAGGACTGTTTTATACAAACTCTCTAGATGCTTGAAAATATCTTTTTTTTTTCAATTTTTAGATCAGATATTTGGTACCAGCCAGGATTTATCTTTTGTTCCAAAGAGATGGGAGTTAGTGACTTGTATAGCAACTCCAATTAAACAGTCTAACTCATCTTGATTTAGTGTAATATTTTATTTAATTCTAAGTCAGTGTAATTTTTCAGTGGATGCAATTTTATGCCATGTAATAACTCACAAATGGTTATAATTAGCTATCAGGTACTGTAGCTTACAGCACGGAGAGCATTGCTCAAGATTTCAAAATGGGTAATCAATATAGCTGCATGGGAACGAATCATTTGATGAAGCAATATGCTACGAAGAAAGGAGGACCTGGCTTTCAAGAGAGAGGAACTGAGTCAGCTGGGTGACATTTGACAAGTCAATTTATTTCTCTGTTCCTCAGTTTCCTTATCTGTAAAATAAATGAGAGTGATGATGAAGCGAACACAATGGATTAGAGGCAGCAAACCACAAGAACTTTCTCAACATTCCCCTCCAAAGAATTTTAAAATAGCACCTCAAATGAAATTTTGGAGTGGCAGAGCCAACAAGAGCTCAAAAGGAGACATTTTCTGGCCTTAGGAAATATAGGAGGTCAGCAAGCGAGGTCTGTGACACCGTGTTGATGCCTGTCTAGAGGGCACACAAGCTTCTACAGCAGTAACAGCAGCCACAGCAACAGAAGCTTTGGAAGCTCTCAGCTCAGAGAAGTTAAGAGGGTCAGAAAACTGGTCAAAAAGAAATTACAGGGGACCCATTGCTGGCACTGGGAACAACTAATGCTGATTGGCAACTCTGTTGCCACATGCAGTTCTGGGATGTAGTTGCAGGATGTAGAGGAGTACATGTGGTCAGTCACAAGGGAGCAGGGACCCCGGTCACAGTTCCAGGTACAAGAAAAGTGCTTGTCCTTGTAGCTGCAAGGAAGCAGGGGCCTTCCTGGGTAAGGACCAGAGTACAGACCAGGAGAGCAATGACCACACCTCTCCCAGGATCATACCACTTTGGAAGCACTGAAAACTTGCAGACCCTTAGAATTAGCTCTGAAAACAGCTGCACAAAAAAACCCTGAAGCTTGGCACAGTGCCTCCTCACCCCCAGGTGAGCACAGCTCAACTTTAACATAAAGTTAAAAGTCAAGAAACAGGCTGGAAAAATGAACAAACAACAACAACAACAATTTGACCATAAAAATATAAAATTGTGTCAGGAAACTCCAATACACAAATGCAGAAAAAGAAAATAAAGTGGAAAAATAGCTATGACCAAAGTCTCAAAGAAAAATGTTAATTGGACACAAGTCCAACAAGAATTCCTGGAAGAGTTAAAGAAAGGGATGAGTGCTAAAGAAAAAATTGCAAAAAGAAAAAAATGATGAAAGAAAATTATGAAAAGAGATTTAACAGATTGGTAAAAGAGGCAAAAACAAGAAAATAACACCTTCAGAAATAGATTGACCTAATGGTAAAAGAGGCACAAAAAATCATTGAAGAAAGGAACTGTGTCTTTATAAATGTTCTTTTGTTCCTATTTCAGAGTGAAGGGTGAAAGGATATGCTGGTAAATTTTTAAGAACCAACTTTCTATAAAAATAAATGTACATATAACACACAGCATTAACATTTTCTCAATCATTTTCCTAAGTCTACACAATCAACAAAAAATAAATCAAGCACTGATTTGCAGTGGTTGTAGATTTCCAAGGTGTAAATACTCATACTGAAAATCTAGCGGTTGGCTCCCACAAGCTGGCTCCAGCACACCCCTGGGGAAATTAATGGCCTTGATATCATGCTCCTAAATCTTCTATAACTTGACTTCAGCACTCATCAGTTCTCTTGTATATGCTCAGTATCACCTTCTTTTCTAGCTCTTTTCTTCTTCCTATAAACATAGAACCAAAACATATCTAGAGTTAGAACGGATTTCAGTCTTGCCCAATACCCTCATTTTCTTTTTTTTTGGGGGGGTTTTTTTTGGGGGGGGAGGGCAGGGCAATTGGGGTTAAGTGACTTGCCCAAGGTACATGTGTCAAGTGTCTGAGGCTGGATTTGAACTCAGGTCCTCCTGACTCCAGGGCCAGTGCTCTACTCACTGTGCCACCTAGCTGCCCCAATACCCTCATTTTCTAAATAAGGAAACAAGAAAAGTTAAGGAATTTGCCAAGACTGCAGAGGTAGTTAGCATTCAAGTCGAGTTTTATACCCAAGTAACTCCACCATCTCCAATGTCAAAATTCTTCCTTCCATACCATTTATTGTTCAGATCCCCCCAACCCCTCAGATGTTTGATTTTTTTCTAACCTACAGCTAATATCTCATTTTTCTTCTTCCTTTTATTGTCAGTTGTTGGAATAAGTCTGTATTCAATACCTCTACTTTGTCATCACTCACTCAGTCTTAAATATCTTAGAATCTGACATCTATCTCTACTGCCCTACAAAAAATTTTTCTGTCTACAAGGTTATCAATGACTTAATTGTAAAATCCAAATGCTTCTTTTCAGACCACATACTCCTAGATCTCTATAAAGAATATATCACTTAATGATTTCCTTCCTGATTCATTTTCACCTTCAGTTTTTTACCTCCTGTCTCTTTGATTGCTCCTTTTATATTTCCTTCATTTGCTCCTTATCCTCTTTGTGTGTCATTAAATATTAGTCAAAGTTCAATCATCAGCACTCTTCTTCTCTGAGCCACCTGATTGACTTTCTATAGCTTCATCTGTCATTGGCAAGTAGATTGTGAGTAAATTTATATCTCAAGTCTTAATTTCTTTTCTGAATTCAAGGTTTTCATTTCCAACTATCTCCTGGTAATCCGAACCCAGATGTTCCACTTAGACCTGAAACTCAATGTCCTTAAATGATCATCTTTGCCATGATACACCGATTCCTTATTCCTCCTGTTGGCCACTCTATTACAGAATATATTGAATTTTAGCAAAGGAGGTTTTGTTAGTGGGAACTAGAAATAGAATGATTTGGCAAAAACAAATGTAACTCCAAACCACCACCATAAGTATAGTTGCTTCAATTTGTCAACTAATATAAAAAAATTCATAGCAGCAATTTGAGATATTTTTATCACTCTAAAATGCAGTTGTCCTAATGCTCAGGTCATGTGGTCATTGTATTTCAAAGTGCCAGTTCCTGATAGAACAGTATTTCAAAGAGGTATATGAGTTGAGTGGCCCTCAGATCCTCTATGCAGTTTTTAATACATAAACATATTGCTTATGGTTGGACCTATGTTATGTTGTATGCATGTAAAATACTGTATTATTTTTAACCATACAAGTATTCTTATAAACTCCTCTCTTTTCACAAGGGTCACCTGAATGTGAAATAGAACTGTGTTTTCTCATTGTATAGAAAGATGAGGTTATAAGGACAATCATATTAGTTGGTAAATAGCCCTCCAACTCCTTGCAACATGTTCCTCTTCTAATAAGAAAACTTTAAGTGATTCTTTAAACCCTTCACAGCAAAATTCAATAGTATCAACTAACACTTGTGTTTCACAACAGGATTCCCAGACAGAAGCAAGAAGGATGATTTTTTTTCATTAGAGCTTTTGGTCACCAACAAGACATATTCCATTTTGGCAAGTGTTCAGGTAAGGCACTACAGCCATGTCAAGGTCCTGAACCCACATAAAGTGTTACTGATGCTTTGTGGGCCTCCTACTTGAGGGATAATTGATCTTTGTGAGCTCTCTGCATGGAACCCATATTACAGTAAAAGCATAGCAAACAGGATCACAGAAGAATTAAGCCAACACTGTACTGAGGGAATTGTGTCATTTTCCTAGAATAGTGATTAGTTTGGGGGGCAGAGTAGTAAGAGGGATGGAAGTGATTTATATTATTATTTGTGATTCAGAGAAAAATGCAAGTCTGGAAAAGGCCAATGCTTCTTTTTAGGTAAGATGGGCCAGAAATAGGGCAAACATAACAGCAAAAACAACAACATCCTGCTCCTAATAAAAATGTTTACGTAGGCAATTTAGAGCACGATGAGTCAGAGATCTTAGCTGTGTTAGCTGGACTGGGCATCATTGTTGGAAGGTAGTAGTGTCATGCTTGACAGAAGAGTAAATTCTGAAAGGCAAGAGGCCAAGACTTTAGTCTTGGCTCTATTTATTAGGTGTAAGAACTTGGGCAAGTACCTTCATCTTGTCCAACCTAGGTTTCCTTATCCTCAAAGTGACATTCATAAAACATAATTAGGATAAAAGGAGATTATGTTTGAAGGGGACAAGAATGGGGATTTGACCTGTGATCTCATTAATATGGAGAAGTCATAGTTGGAAAAACTCCTACCAGTGGAGGTCAGTACGTTCTCTGCAATCAAAAATCTTAGAAAATGGCCTAGGGCAAGGGTGGGGAGCCTGAGGTCTCAAGGCCACATGTGGCACTCAAGTGCTGTTCTTTGAGTCCAAACTTCACAGAACAAATCCCCTTAATAAAAGGATTTGTTCTGTAAAACTTGGACTCAGTCAAAAGGCCACATGTGGCCTCTATGTTTCCCACCTTTGGCCTAGGGGAAGGGAACATACATTTTTAAGCACCACATGCTACGCACTGGGATAGGTTAATTTACTAAGCTTGAAGTCATATAGCCAGCATGAATCAGAGTTAGGATTTTAACTGAATTCTTCCTGATTCTGATTAGAAAGCCAAATCCCTATCTACTACAAAACTATATCAGTGGAGACAATTATTATGATTGATACTATGATGATGATGATGATGATTTTATTACTATTTCCTTTTTCTAATCTTTATATTCCATAGAGTTTAGACAGAAATATTCTTGGAATAAATAATTCTACTACCATTATTCTGTTGTGTTCAGTGGTCTGCAGACTATATAGGCAAAAATAGGGAACAATATTTCGTTTTGTTCGCAATTGATTTAAATTGAATTCAAGTATTGATACCACTACAATTCTACTTCAAGGAGGCCAATGATGAAAAGAAAGACTGCATATATCCTGAAATATTTATGGTAGCATTACGTGTAAGAACAAAGAACTAGAAATAAAGTAGATACCCAAAGATTGGAGAATGGCTAAACAAAATGTGGTATGAGTACATAATGGTGGTGGAATATTACTGTCTTCTAGGAAATGATGAATGGGATGAATACTGAGAAGCATGAAGAGACACAAGAATTGAGAAAAAGTTAAGTAATCAAAAGATAGAAACAAGGGCTAAGACAATGCAAATAGAACAACAAAGGATTACAACTGAATGTTGTGAAATGATAATGTCCAAGCCCAGGCCTAAAAAAAATGGCAGGAGGAAGAGTATTTCCTTATTTCTTTGTAAAGGTGGGAAACAAGGGTTTTGATTTGTTGGTTAGTTTGTTAAACTGTTTGTTTTTCCTCTTTACAAGAGATGTCTCTCAGATTCTCTTTATTTCCTTATCTCTGGACAACTTCTCTTCTTCATCTACTTTGTCATCCTTGGCTGGAAACTTTTGTCTTAGGCTCCCACTGTCCTGATTGGTACCTGCCTCTCCTGGTCTACTCTCAGGAAAGTGCCAACCAACTGCTTTACTTCACTCTAAACTCTCTGCCCATCTCCTCCTTACGAGCTACCTTGCAGGTATCTTCCAACCTCAGTTCTGGAACCATGAACCATCTTCAAATCAACTCTCCTATTGTGCCTGGATGTGGAATTTCAATCAATCACCACATAACGTCATTTACCATCCCTATTATTTTCTAGATCAATCTGTTGGACCTTGACCACCAAACACCTTTGTATTTTATTTTGTCTCTCTCATTAAAATGTTAGCTCCAAATGGGAAAAGACTATATTTACTTTTATACTCTTATCCCCAAGTACTTAGTTCAGTGCTTGGCACACATACCGGGAAAGAAGGAAACAAGCAATTATTAAGTAACTGGTATGCATTTGGTACTATGCTAAGCACTTTACAAATATTATCTCATTTGATCCTTACAATAACAATGGGAGGTATGCACAATTGCTTTTTCCTAGTTTACAGATAGGTAAAATAAGGCAAATGGAAGTTAAGTATCTTTCCCAGGGTCACACATTTGAATTTGAGTTTTCCTGATTCCAGGCCTAGCACTCTATCCACTGTGTCACCTACCTGCCTCTAGGCAGTACTTTGTAAATGCTAATAGTATTACTTATTACTATATGCTTATTAGTATTTTTCCATTCAATCATTCTAGAAAAGTGAGAGAATATATTGGGAGATAATGAAAAATAAAAGATGTCAATAAAATTAATTTTAAAAAAGTAAGTATTAGGATGCAAACTCAGCTTTCTGTAGAGTAATTGAAAGCAATACTTCTTTAGGATTGAAGTGTAGTAGCAGACCCAGTGATGGGAATAATGGCAACAGTGATGATAATTCTTTTTTTTTTCTTCTATTCTTTCTTTATTAGATTTTTTTTAGTTTTAGTTTACCACACTCAGTTCTCCATGTTCTTGAGTTTCAAATTTTCTTCCCTCCCCCTCCCCCTTTCCCCCAAGAGGGCATATAGTCTGATATAGATTCTATATATATACTTTAACATTAAATTTATTTACACGATACTCAAGTTGTAAAGAAGAATTATGACCAATGGAATGAATCATGAGAGAAGAGAAACAAAACCATAAAAGAAGAGAAAAAAAAGAGAGCAAATACTTTGCCTCAATCTGCATTGAGACTCCATAGTTCTTTCTCTGGATGTAGATAGCCCTCTCCATCATGACTCCTTTGGAGATGTCTTTGAGCCTTTTATTGCTGAGAGCCAAGTCTATCAAAGTTAGTCATCACAGAATCAATATGTCTGCAGTTATGTACAATGTTCTCCTGGTTCTGCTCCTCTCACTCAGCATCAGATCATGTAGGTCTTCCCAGGTTATTACGAAGTCTGTAAGTGATGATAATTCTTAACAAAATTCAGTAATAGTGAGAAGAGATCATGGAAGATGAGGTATTGAAAATGCACATAAGAAGCTCAAATGATCACATCAAGTAATTTGTTATTCACAGTCATTCAAATGTATAAATGTTTGTGGCTCCCTTACCCTAAAGTCCACATATCAGTATCTCAGCCTATAATGGACTGGGTACCTCTATTGAGACCCTGGATTTTCCTTGGCCTCTACTCTCCTATCTGTTTTTGCTGGGGAGATTTACAGGAACTGAGTGAGATGGGGACTTCAGGCACAGTTAATAAGAAGGTGGTCTGGACAGTGTTTCCTCACTCCCTATCAACCACATGAACACTATGATTAGTAGTAAAGTTTACTAACCTTACACATTTGGATTAAATGAAATTTGCTAAAGTGATAGTTTGCTAACCTTGCATTTCTTGGCCTAAATGTAGCTGACCAAAGTCAATTTCTGGGTGTGTAGGAACTTCCCAATGGGTCAATCAGTGGTCAAACATGGAGTCACTTCTGCCAGGGAAAACTTCACAATAGGCCATTTCTCATTGTCAGTATAGAGTGTCTGTCATTGTGTACTGCATACTGTACACTGCCAGTATACAAGTGACTTGACACATGTCTGGGAACAAGATGAAGAAAGCTGCAGGAAAAAGAAAATTGGAGTAGTTGTGTATGTAGGATTTTAGGAGAATAACTGTCTGAAGCCTTTGTACTATGGATTATGTTCTCCATTTTCAGATGAAAGACTAGATGAAATTTACTAGAAGCTCTATACCTATAAGTATGCTAGCATGATAACTCATTCATTGAATCTGTAGAAGAAATTAAATACTGTTTTTTTTTTTCACTCTTTACAGAAGCTGTCTTTTCTTTCTAAGTTAAGATCAGTACCCATGGCTCCAGTATGAATGTTATCAAGCAACAAAGTTGGTTAACTTTAAATGAAAGGCCACATCCTCTTTTAAGTTTAGTATGATAGCCTGACATAAAAACAAAAAAGGATAACTTTCTCCTAGAAATAGGTGACACTTAGATACTTACACCCATGACTTTTTAAAAATAAATTTTGTTGATATATGTTTCCAATGCCTAAATTTCCTCCTATATCCCTCACTTTCTCTCCTTCCACAGAGTCATGCTCTATAACAAATAATATTTTAGAAGAAAAAAAGAAAAAGAAAAATAGAGAAACCGATCAATGTATAAACAATCTGTAATTATATGCATTGTTCCACAATTGTGGACCTCTTAACTTTTATAAAGTAATGAGAGGCTGTATCTTCCTATATCTCTTCTTTGAGACAATGTTTACTGTAACAACAATGTTGCTAGCAGCTACTGTGGCTGCGTAAGACTAATAACACCAGCACACAGAAGGGCTGCTAACACAGGTTCTTTGATCTGTTTTTCTAAGAAAAGCAACTCTAAGGGGTTAACAATCTCAGTTTAATTAAACATACATATATCATTCACTTAGTTCAGGCAGAAAAGATCATCCGCCCAAACTTCAGGGCAAATGCAAACAGAAATTACAAATCACATACATTATATATACAGATCAAATAATACAAACCAGTCTATCCCTATTTAATACATAGTTACCAGAGAAGCACCAACATCTGAGTTATCTATCAAAGCCAGGAGGGCTCTTTCAATGGCTTGCCCAGAGTCTTGTCACTCTTTCAATGAGTGTACCCCGCAAAGTGAAACAATAACCTTCCAGTACATATAACCTGTTCAGGACCCTGAGGGCTCGATATTCACCATTTAGAGTGTGAGGAACCAGAGTGTGGGAAAGCTCCAACCACCAGCACCACATCATATACAATTCAATGACTCTCCATTGTCTTAGTGCTGAGAAACATTCCAAGACAAAAAAGATCCCACATTTACCATTCAAACAAAGGCCAGACTCATCAAAGGCATTTGACAGCAAAAAATCCTGCTCTGTTTAACATTACACTTACTCTTTGTAATTTCCAACATTCACTTTTGATTATTTTGTATGTAGTTGAAGTCATTGTGCACATTGTGTTCTTGGCTCTGTTTACTTCACTCTGACTAAACTCATCCAAGATTACTATGATCATCTTTATTGATCATATTCATCATTTATTTTCATATCAAAGTAAGAGTCCAAAAAAAGCCATGTACTGCAATTTGCCCCAATTGATGGCCATCTATTTTTTTATGTAATTCTTTACAACTATAGGTACCATCAATATTTTGGTGTACATAGGAACTTTGTTTTTAATCAATGACCTCCTTGGAGAATATGCTTAGTAGTAGAATCTCTGGAAGAAAGGGTATAAATATTTTAGTGACTTTACTCAAATAATTCCAAATTGATTTTCAAAATGGTCATACTAATTCACAGCTCCAACAGCAACACAGTAGTGTGCCTTTCTTCTCATAGCCATTCAAACATTGAGTATTCCCAATTTTGTTATATTGGCCAATAAATTTGCTGAGTATGAGATGAAATCTCATGTTTGTTTGTTTTTTAAATTTTCTTTTATTATTACTCATTTGGAACTGATTTCTTTCATGTTGCATTTCATAGAATAGATAGGTAGCTATGCATATTCATAAGAATATATACACCTATGCATACATGTATATACATATATATGAAATGTGTGTATCTAGACAGATACATATATATAAATATAAATATATAGATACACACCTATATAGTTTATGTTAGTTGTCAATATAGTTTTGATATAAAACCCTTAACTGATAAATACAAAGGTGTTTTGCTTATTTTTGTCAGCCATCTACATCCCTCCATAAACTAGTGTGTGGGATGAAAGACCCTCACCAATTAAAAAGTTAATTTACAATAAGGAGCCATCTCAGGGTGGGAACAGAAATAAATTTTATTCGATTCTCGAGAAGAGGGCATCCTCTGCCAGAATAGATCTAGCAAGGGAGGCTGAGTACAAGCGGCAAAGCATCAATAGTTATGCCTAAGGCAAGAGAATTCCCGCCCACCTCTGACCCTTCTCACCATTGGCTGGGAGGCAGGCTTACAATCTGAGCACGAAAAACTAGACAAAGAATCGGGAAATCAAGGCACAGAAACTCCAATTCCCATTCCCTTAGTTAATGATTACAACTGAAGTGACATCTATAAATCTGAAGGAGAACAGGATAAGGGGAGGGGGAGACCCTCTCCATTCTTTTACAGTATTTTTACAGTAAAGGAAAGCAAGTCACAGTGACCCTATTCTTACTGAGCAAATCTTTAAACCAGAACCAGAAGAAAGAACAAAAAGTTTCAGGGTAAACTTTCCCAGAGGCTGAGCCATCAGACTCTCACAGCCTCAGAATTTTTCCAATTCCCTGTTTCCTTATTTCTTGGTTTTTAAACATTTCTTAGGATAGATGTAGATATATATTTATACATATCTTCCCTGTGAAGTCTTTGCATTTTATTTACCTCACACATTAGGTACATTAATTTTGTTTCGCAGAAACTTTTCAGTTATATGTAATTGAAATTATCTACTTTATCTTTCTTTAATTGCTTCTATCCCCTGTTTGGTTAATAATATATCTCATGCTAATAGACATGAAAGGCATATGATTGGCTTTTCTTCTGTATTTTGAATGGTATGATCTTTAATATTCAAGATATAAATCCATTTTAAATTCAGTGTAGATTACGGTACATAATGTTAGTCTATGCCTAATTTCTGCCACATTGCTTTCCAATTTTTCCTAGCAGCTATAATCAAATAGGGAGTTCTGTCCTAAGTAATTTATGTTTTTAGGTTTATCAAATACTAATTTATTCATTTCAATTATTTCTTATTCTCCTTTGTCTAGTAGGTCACATTGATTTCCTCTACTTTTTAACCCATACTAAATGGGTTGGATGACTGTAGATTTATAACATAGTTTGATGTCTGGAAATGCTATTACTCCTCCATTCCTATTCTGTTTTTTTCATTATTTTCTTTTATATTCAAATCATCTGTGCCTCCAAATGAATTTTGTTGTTATTATTATTTTCAAGTTCATGAATTATCTCATTGGTAGTTTGATGGATATAACATTAAAATTGTTCATTAATTTGTTAGTATTACCATTTTTATAGTATTGGCAGAATCCCATTTTGCACGCTGAATATTCCTCTGACTATTTAAGTCAGTGTTTATTTCTTTAAGAAACACTGTATGGGAAGAGTCAAGATGATGGAGGAGAAGCAGCAACTCAGTTGAAATCTCCAAGCATCCCCATCCAAACAACTTTAAAATAATTCCGTAAATCAAATTTTGGATCAGCAGAACCAAGAAGAGGTCAGAATGAGATATTTTCCCAGCCTGAAACAACTTAAGAGGTCAGCAAAATAGGTCTGGGACACTGGTGTGGACAATGGCCTGGCTTGCACTGCAAAAGAGGCAGCAGAAACTACAGCAGGAGCTCTCAACCCAGAGGTAATAAGGAGGTCAGACAACTGGTCAGAAAGAGATTACAAAAGACCCTTTGCTGGCACTGAGTGCAACTGGTGCTAACTGGCAAGTCTATTGCTCACATTCCTGGGTCACAGCTCCTGGGAGAAGAGGTGCACTTCTCATCTGTCAAAAGGGAGCAGAGGCTCTAGACACAGTTCCAAGGACAAGAGGAGCACTTGACTTCTGGCTGAATGGGGGCAGGGCAGCATTCCTGGGTAAATGCCAGATTGTAGACCAGGATAGCAGTGACCACACCTCTCCCAAACTCACCCTAAAACTTGTAAACCCCCATAACTACCTCTGCAAACAGAAGGAAAAAAATATGAAGCTTGGCACAGTGCCTACTTGCCACTGCCTGAGTAGAGCCCAATTTTAAAATAAAGTTCAAAGTCAAGAAATAAGCTGGAAAATGAACAAACAGACATACAAAAAAGTACTTGACTGTGAAGAGCTACTAGAGTGGCAGGGAAAAGCAGATATAAACTCAGACAACAGTGTAGAAATAAATACAAGAAAACCTCAGAGAACAATGTTAATTAGACACAAATCCAACAAGAATTCCTTGAAGAGTTAAAGAGATAAAAGGACCTAAGGAAAAACTGGGAAAAGACATAAGAGAAATTATGAAAAGATATTTAACATCTCGGTAAAAGAGGCACAAAATATTGAAGAAAACAACATCTTAAAAAAACAAAATTAGATTAATGGTCAAAGAGACACAATAATTCACTGAAGAAAAGAAGTCCTTAAAAAGCAGGATTGGAAAAATGGAAAAGGAGGTACAAAAACTAACTGAAGAAGATAATTCCTTAAACAGAATTGGACAAGTGGAAGGTAATGACACCATCAGACATCAAGAAACAATGAAACAAAGTAATTTTTAAAGAAGAAAATGTAAAATATCTTACTGAAAAAACAAAATTAGATCAAGGAGAGAAGTTTATGAACTATTGGACTATCTGTGTGTGTGTGTATTTTTTAAAAAGGACAGAGGGTTTCATTGTGAATTGTGCTATCACCTTTCTCAGTCTCATTGGCAGGAAAGAAACCCACTAGCACTGTGATTTTCAAGTACAATGAACAGGGGGCCAGTGCTGGAGGGCTGAAAGGAATGAAGAGGGAATGAGAGAAGAACCAAGGAGGCCAGCGAGGGGAAGGAGGGGGAAAAATAGAGGGAGCAGTGGAGGGCTGTGTGAAATATATAGTCACTTGAATGAGTTTTTCATTTTTATTATTGCTTCTTGGTTTTTGTTATCATCATCATCATCATCAGTCTTTCAGAAACGCAATTGATTTTTGTGAGTTTATTTTGTACTTTGCTAAAGGTAGTATTGAATTAGTATTTGCTAAGTAAACTATCATATGATCAGCAAACAAGGCTTTTTTTTTAATATACTTTTTCATGTCATACTTTTAAATTCTTTCTTATTGCCATTCCTAGGATTTTTAGAAGTATGTCAAATAATGACAGGGAGAGTGGGCACCCTTACTTTACTGCCATAATTATTGGAATATTTCCTTGTATATCCCTACTTCATACGATAATTCTTAGGTTTCAGATAGATAGTCCCCCTGAAATTTAAAAAGATCCATCTATATCTATATTTTATTGCAGAGGTGTCAAACATGAGCTTAAGGACTTGCCCCTTCCCCACCACCTCCAAACGCCCTGTAAAAATTTTTTTGAATAAATATGTTTAACAAAAGAAATAAAAATATAATGTAACATAGATAATGTTATTATATGGTTTATATTTAAATCAATATACAGCCCAGAGGGATTAGTTTCTTTTTCAGTTGAACACCTCTGCTTTTTAGGGTTTCGTTCCCTTTTGTTTGTTTTTTAGCATAATGAGTATTATACTTTGTCAAAGGCATTTTCTGTAACTATTGAGATAACTACGAGGTTTTGGAGATTTTTGTTTTTAGTTTGATTGATTTTGCTTATTATTTTCCTAATGTGCTATCATTGCATCACTGGCATAAACCCGACTTGTATATTAATGGTTTCTTAGAAGACTTACAATAGACAGTTTTGGTGAAAGAATGGGATATGCATTTGTCAAGTACCTAGTATGTACCAGGCACAGTGTTAAGCACTTCAGAAATACTTATCTCGCTTGATTCGCACAACAACCTTGTAAGGTAGATGGTATTAAGATGTCCATTTTATAGTTGAGGAAAGTGAAGCAGAAAAAAGTTAAATGCCTTGTTCTGGATCCTATAACTAGTAAATGTCTGAAGCTAGATTTAAAGTCAAGTCTTCCTGACTGCAGGCCCAGGACTCTATCTGCTCTATCACCTACCTACCTGAAAATATTATTTGGCAATTAAAAAAAAAATAGATATTCATTAATAATATTAGTCTACAGAGTTTCTTGGATATATGCTGTCCTAATTTAAGTAGTTAGGCCATAGGGGCAGAGCCAAGATGGCAGAGTAAAAGCAGAGAGTTGCTTGAGCCCTCCGCCAAATCCCTCCAAATACCTGTAAAAAATGACTCTAAACAAATTCTAGAGCCTACAGAGCCTGGGAAATGACAGAGTGAAACAAGTCTCCAGGCCAAGACAGCCTGGATGGTCACTGGGAAGGGTCTATTGCATCATGCTGGGAGCAGAGCTCAGCCCAGCATGAGCCCTGACAGCACAGACTAGGCCAGAGCAATTCCAGTAGAGCAGGCCTCAGAGCACTAAATTACTGAGCTGTGGCAGTTTCCAGACTTCTTAACCCACGAACACCAAAGAAAACTTGTCAGGTCAGTGGGAAAACTCCATTGGACCTGGGTGAGAGAAGGGCATGATCTGTCCCTGGGGCAGCTGAGGTGGCTGCAGCAGTTGCTGCTTCTGGAGCTCCAGGCCCACAGACGGTGGCGGGAATCAAGTGGCTGATCACGGCAGCATTGCAAGGATCTATTTGCTGGTGCTGAGGCAGGATTCTCTTGCTTTGCCTTGCTTGGATCTGGGTCACAGTCCTGGTTGGCAGATCTGAGGTGAGTAAGAGCACTAGTGTGGCAGAGGTTGTGGTGGCTGTGGAGAGGGAATCCTTCTGGCAGAAAAAAGAGTGCTTGAGATTGCTCACAGACCAGAGCACAGGCCAGGAGAGGAATAAACACCTCTCATTGTGTCATACCCCTTCAGAAGAACTGCAAATTTACAGGTGCCTACAAGTAGCTCAGAAAACAGCAGCACAACACCCCTGAAGCTTGGGACATTCCATTCTGGAAGCAGAATCATACCTTGACAAAGAACTCAACAGTCAAGTAGTTTGCTGGGAAAATGAGCAGACAGCATAAAAAAAAACAACTCAGACTATAGAATCTTACTTTGGTGACAAAGAAGATCAAAACATACAGTCACAAGAAGACTACAAAGTCAAAGAGCCTACATCAAAAGACTCTAAGAAAAATATGAATTGGTCACAGGCCATGGAAGAGCTTAAAAATGATTTGGAAAATCAAGTAAGAGAAGTAGAGGAAAAATTGGGAAAAGAAATAAGGATACAAAAAAATCATGAAAAACAAGTCAATACAGAGTGTGTGGTGGAGCCAAGATGGCAGCTGGAAAGCAGGAACTTGCAAAAGCTCCCCTCCAGGTCCCTCCAAAAACCTATAAAAAATGGCTCTGAACAAATTCTAGAACTGCAGAACCCACAAAATAGCAAAGGAAAGCAGGGATCCAGCCCAGGACAGCCTGGATGGTTGCTGGATGAGGTCTATCACATACGGAGCTGGGGGCGGAGGAGAACAGAGCCCAACGTGGGCGGCAGCAGGACCAACCAAACCAGGAGCCGGGTGGAATGGGCCCTAGCACCCTGAATCAGTGAGCTGTGGCAGTTACCAGACTTCTTAACCCACAAACACCAAAGACAGCAGAGAAGGTTAGTGGGAAAAGCTGCTGGGGAAGAGTGGAAGGAGTTTGCTGTTTTGCCACTGCCCCAGAGGCAGCAGGGAAGGTGTAGCTACAGAACTACTGCTGCAGTTGCTTCGAGCCCCAGGTCCACCTGGTGGGAGGAATTAAGTGGCGGATCAGAGCAGGAATGCACAGCCTGCTTAAGATCCCAGTCAGGTCCTGGCTGGTGGTTCTTGGGGAAGGAGGAGTGCTGGTGTGGCAGAGCTGGCTGCATAGAAATAGCTCTGAAAATAACAGTGCATCCCCTAAAGCTTTTGGAACAAAGTACTGTTTACAAGCAGTCATACCCTGACAAAAAGCTCAAGGGTCAAGTAAGTTGGCTGCGAACATGGCTAGGCAGTGAAAACGCACTCAGTTTCAGTCTCAGACTTTGGAATCTTTCTTTGGTGACAAAGAAGACCAAAATATACAGCCCGAAGAAGTCAACAAAGTCAAAGAGCCTACATCAAAAGCCTCCAAGAAAAACATGAACTGGTCTCAGGCCATGAAAGAGCTCAAAAAGGATTTGGAAAAGCAAGTTAGAGAAGTAGAGGAAAAATTTGGATGAGAAATGAGAATGATACGAGAAAACTGTGAAAAACAAGTCAATGACTTGCTAAAGGAGACCCAAAAAATACTGAAAAAAATATTGAAGAAAACAACACCTCAAAAAATAGACTAACTCAAATGGCAAAAGAGCCCCAAAAAGCCAATGAGGAAAAGAATGCCTTGAAAGGCAGAATTAAGCAAATGGAAAAGGAGGTCCAAAAGACCACTGAAGAAAATACTAGCTTAAAAATTAGATTGGAGTAAATGGAAGCTAGTGACTTTATGAGAAATCAAGATATTATAAAATGGAACCAAAGGAATGAAAAAGTGGAAGATAATGTGAAATATCTCATTGGAAAACCACTGACCTGGAAAATAGATCCAGGAGAGATCATTTAAAAATTATTGGACTACCTGAAAGCCATGATCAAAAAAAGAGCCTAGATACCATCTTTCAAGAAATTATCAAGGAGAACTTCCATAATATTCTAGAGCCAGAGGGTAAAATAGAAATTGAAAGAATCCACCAATCACCTCCTGAAAAAGATCCCAAAAAGAAAACTCCTAGGAACATTGCCACCAAATTCCAGAGCTCCCAGGTCAAGGAGAAAATACTACAAGCAGCCAGAAAGAAACAATTTGAGTATTGTAGAAACACAATCAGAATAATACAGGATCTAGCAGCTTCTACATTAAGAGATCGAATGGCTTGGAATACAATATTCCGGAGGTCAATAGAGCTAGGATTATAACCTAGAATCACCTACCCAGCAAAACTGAGTATCATGCTCCAAGGCAAAATATAGATTTTCAATAAAATAGAGGACTTTCAAGCTTTCTCAGTGTAAAGACCAGAGCTGAATAGAAAATTTGACTTTCAAATGCAAGAATCAAGAGAAGCATGAAAAGGTAATCAAGAAAAAGCACAAGAAAAAGAAATTGCAAGGGACTTACTAAAGTTGAACTGTTTTGTTTACATTCCTACATGGAAAGATGACATGTATGATTCATGAGACCTCAGTATTAGGATAGCTGAAGGGAATATGCATATATGTATATATATATATATATATATATATATATATATATATATATATATGTTTATGTATATATATATGTGAATGTATATGTATGTATATATGTATGCGTATATATATATATGGAGAGAGAGAGAGAGAAAGAGAGAGAGAGACAGAGAGGACACAGAGTGAGTTGAAGATGAAGGGAAGATATCTAAAAGAAATAAAATCAAATTAAGGGATGAAAGAGGAATATATTGAGGGAGGGAGATAGGGAGAGATAGAATGGAGCGGATTATTTCGCTTAAAGGTGGCAAGAGGAAGCAGTTCTGTGGGATGAGAGGAGAGGGCAGGTGAGGGGGGAATGAGTGAATCTTGCTCCCATCAGATTTGGCCTGAGGAGGGAATACCATACATACTTAATTGGGTAACTTACCCCACAGGAAAGAAGAGGGAAGAAGATTAAAAAAAAGGGGGGGAGATGATGGAAGGGAGGCCAGATGGGGGTGGAGGTAATCAAAAACAAACACTTTCAAAAGGGGACAGGGTCAAGGGAGAAAATTCAATAAAGGGGGGATGGGTTGGGAAGGAGCAAAATATAGTTAGTCTTTCACAGCATGAGTATTGTGGAAGGGTTATACATAATGATACACATGTGGCCTGTGTTGAATTGCTTGACTTCTTAGGGAGGGTGGGTGGGAAGGCAAGAGGGAAGAGAATTTGGAACTCAAAGTTTTAAAAACAGTTATTCAAAAAAAAAAATAAAAGTTTTTGCATGCAACCAGAAAATAAGATACACAGGTAATGGGGCATAGAAATTTATCTTGCCCTACAAGAAAGGAAGGGAAAAGGGGATGGGAGGGGAGTGGGGTGACAGAAGGGAGGGCTGACTAGGGAACAGGGCAACCAGAATATACACCATCTTTGAGAAGCTGTAGCATGCACAATAGTTATACACCAGTAATGATGTCTTGGCAGAAGTGCTAAATGAGGTTAAAGGTAACTGACAGACCTTAAACCCATCAATGAGTTAGGAAGATGTGTACCCCAAGCATGTGAAGACTTCTCCTGGTAGAATGGGAGATGAGAACAAGTTGTTCCAACAGCCATGAGGGTGGTTGAAGCAAGTGGGGAGCAATTAGAGCTTGGTAAAGACATCCAAGATGCCAAGGTCATCCACTTCATCACAGGCCATGGCCAGTCATCTTGACTTTTGTCTTGCCACTGGACTTGAATGATTCTGGAAGAGAAAGTGAGGCTGATAACTTTTCTGAGCTCTGCCTCACTTAAATCCTATTCAAATGCAAGTGAAGACATTGCCCCATGGTGTTTCTGGTCCTCTTTGAAATCCTCTTGATTTCAGGCCTGGCACTCTGAGTTTGGAATCAGGAAGACTCATGTTCCTGAGTTCAAATCCAGTCTCAGACACTTACTAGTTGTGTGACTCTGAGCAAGGTATTAACCCAGTTTGCCTCAATTCCTCATTTGTAAATGAGCTGGAAAAGGAAATGGCAAAATGCTCCAGTATCCTTGCCAAGAACACCCTAAACGGGGTCATGAAGAGTTGGACATGACTGAAAATGATTGAAGAACAGCAAAAATTATAATATATGCATTTAAAAATAATACTTTGAGAAGGAGTTCATAGGCTTCACTGGGCTATCAAAGGGGACTATAACACACCCCCTCCCTCCTCCCTCTCAAAAAAGTTAAGAATCTGTGTTTTAGAGAATGCCAATCATTCTTTGCATACCTACTACTTCTGAAAGCTTAGCCAAAATTTGCTATACTGTTATAAATTTTGGTGAGTAGCATTTAGTACTTTCTCAGCTGCCCTCTTAAGTTTCAATAAAATAGTAGGATAATGATTTCCAAGATTTAGTGACATCCATAATGCTGTTCTTATAGACATGAGAGAAATAGCTAAAACTTGTCTCAGTTGGCCATGGGCCTGGGTGAATCTAGATTCCATGATTTTGGTGGAGAGAGAAGGTACAGGAAAGGGCAGCATGAGATCTGCAGATGAATTTCAGTGGGTCCTTGATTTTTATTATTGTTGTTTTTTAAAATTCTGATCACCATATTTCAACTTAATTGTCCTTTTCTTTCATTGTATTTATTTCACTAATAGCAATACCATATGACAATCAACTCTGCATGACTTAGCTATTTTCAGCAATACAATGATCCAAGACAATTCCAAAGGACTCATGATGAAAAAATGCTATCCACCTCCAGAAGAAGAACTGATGGAATCTGAATGCAGATCAAAACATACTATTTTTAACTTTCTTTGTCTTGTGTGTGTATGTTTTGTCTGTGTTTTCTTTCACAATATGCTTGATATGGAAATATGCTTTCATGATTGCACATGTATGACCTATATCAAATTGTTTACTGTCTCAGGGAAAGGGGAAGGATAGGAGGAGAGGAAAAAATTGAAACACAATTTTTTTAAAATTATATCAATAATTGTTTTACATATAATTAGGAAAAATAAAATATTCAAAATAGAAAAGAAATAAAAATAATCCCATGCATTTAATTTTATGCTTTTAAAGATATTATTCTGAGAACAATCCATAGACTTCATCAGACTGACAAAAGGATCCATGATACAAGAGCCAATAAGGACCCTTGAATTAGGGGAAGTTAGGATTAATAAAGTTTTGGGTAGGAACAATGTAATAACAACCAAGAGTTGGCATTCAGTTAAGGTAGGGAGAAATAAGCAGGTATTTTAGAGTAAGATAGGAAAGGCCCAGAGCCTGAGAAATCAGAAAGCCAGTATTAGGAATTTGGGCTAGGAGAGTCAGTACCAAAGGATCAAAGTGTGACTTGAAAATTCAGCTCATTTTTTTTAACACAACCTTTCTAGAGGACAAGCAATAATCATGTGGACCATAGCACTTATGCTTTGATTTAATAATAGCTTTAGAGGAAACAAGAAAAGCAAGATTTACCCACTGTTAGGTCTTAGTCTGCTCTATCTGTTGGCTAGATTAGAACTATTGGTAGGATAATTACCAGCCAGAGGTTGTGTGCCATAGGGGAAATAAATGTTCTTGAACTAATTAAGACTTCTAGTCTTTATACTGCCACTAGAGAGCTGTCTGGTCTTAGACAAGTTACTTAATCTTCCTGAGCATCAGTTTTTCATCCTTAAACAGAAATAATGCCTTCTTTTCCATGAGTCAGACACCTAATTGTTACTAGGTGTTTGTATTTCTTCCAATTTTGCTTCATCTTACATAAATAGGAGATTTCTGTGAAGACCGTTTAATGATGATCCTAAACTATTTTAATAAAAGCTCTTTATTTAGAGAAGAAGCATAATTGGGTAGGAAGAAATACTCTTATGTCTTATGATATATTAGTTTATCTTATCACCAGTTGTTTTGAGTACCAAAGGTGATAATAAATGTAATAATGAGTTGTAATCCATTTATGTTTCTAAGGGACCATTGTGATTGTTCTGAATTTCTTCCCCAGTGACTCTAGCAAAGTATGACAATAGGTACATGTATAGCCTTTTAAAGCTACCACTATCTATGCTACCTTAGATAAATTTTGGCACTGCTTATTTTTTAGGTAAGGATAATTATTTTTGTCATATTATTTGGAGTTACTCATTCTTCATAGGAGAGTTCTCTCTTTGCTTCAGTTCCAGTCCCTTTCCCCCAAATTAAGCATTTAAGATTTTTAGGCATTTAAATATATGCCTTGCGGTTGACTAGCTGATTGATGTTACAGTTGGTGAGGGGTTCATGATGGCAATTCACATCGCCACATTAGATGACCCACTTCTACAATCCACTCAACTAAATTCTGCTCCAAGCCAAGTGAAATGGCAAAAGTTGGCTGAGAAATTCTGCCCTAAATTCCAAAAGAGCTTAGCATCTCTGTCTGGCTTAGACAGTATTTTCCATTTGAGAGCCAAACCATCTGGATGTTTACTTCTGGATGAATAGTTTGCTTTTACTTAAACAACCTTTTGTATACTCATTACACCCTTGTTCAATAACATCCATGGGAGAGTAAGAACATTAGAGTTTCCAAAAATGGTGTAACACATAAATCCAAAATGGACTAATAGAATAATAACAATGTGTGGATAAATGGCTCTAAAGGATATGTGTGTTTTAAAAGAGAATGATTAAAAAATATTTCTATATGGAGACAGAGCAAAACTTAGACTGAGATAAAAGACCAGGGGTGGAGGGCAAGGAGATCATTTGAATCATCTACACTTAAGTTCAGATAGTGGTCATTGATCAGTGAATGAAAACTAGGGATGCAGAAATAAATATGTATGTGAAAATTTTGAATTATTCATATTTCTTTGGAGGCAGCTCAGCTTAACCTAATAGCATTTCATTTAATGTTAGCTATATGGAGGTGTAAATAGAGTCGGTAAATAGTGTCTTTTTTCAAGAAAACTCCTTTTCAACATAGAATCTACCATACTATGAAAGGACAAATTTCACAGCCAAGAATTCAGGAGGGCAAGGAAGGCTAACAGAATTGCACTATTTTGAATAAAGAATATTAAAGTGCATTTAAATCACTTATCTAGCGTTATTATGATACAATGGTGAATTATGTTATCACCACATTTGCAATTAGATGGTGCAACAGATGGTGGAAGATTTACAGAAACATTAACATCCTGTGTAAGACAAGTTTAATAAATTTGTTGATGGGTTGTCTCTGGGGCTACAGGAAAATGTTTACATACCAAACATAAGAGTTTGTTGGGTTTGAGAGAAGTGCTTGTGTCTGAGAGAGGGGTTATCTGGATTTTCACTTTAACCCTGTCAATTAGTTCCACAAGGGTTTCCCTACTGTGAATGCTGTAGGAGGTTGGGACCATATTCATGTCAAACACAGGGCTAAGTGTGTAGGTCTGTCAAAAGAAAATAAAATAACTATGGGAAGAAAATTATAGGATTATCTACTCAGAACTGGGAGGGAGTTTAAAAGTCATTTGGTCCAACATTTTCATTTTACAGATGAGGAAACTCAGATCACAAATATTATAATAAGAGCTAATGGTTAATATTTACCTACTGCTTATTATGTGCTAGGCACCATGCTAAAGGCTTTAGCTTAAAGAGCATTGTTGAAGTATAAATTGGACAATTTTGATTATTTTAAATTAAAATTTCTGTATAAATAAAACATGCAGCCAAGAATAGAAGAAATACAGAAAATTAGGGGAAAAAATTTCATAGATAATCTCTCAGATTGGATGTGATTGGGTTGTAATATTGCTGTGGAGTAGGAAATGATGAGGTAGGTGATTTAGAAAAAATATGAGAAAACTTAGACTTAAGAAGGAAGATGCTATCCACCTCCAGAGAAACATATGACAAATGTAAATAAACATAGTGTGGTCTTACATATGTGTACAGTATATATGTGCATATATGTGTATGTTTATAGTTATCTATCCATATGCATATATGTGTATCCATACTTAATGGTAGCTTTCTTTAAGGTTGAGAGGGGGGAGGGAGGGAAAATAAAGTAAAAGTGCACAGCAGAGAACAAAGAAAAACCTACAAGGAAGCAAAGACAACATGGGCAGTTTTGAAAACAACGTAGCATTCATTATATATGTTTTCTTGAAATGGAAATTTATTGTTTCATATTGAATCCTCTCTTGTGTTCTGCTGTATACATGGCAATATTTTCTTTTCTTTTCTCATTTTGTTTTTAAGTTTAAAATAAATGATAAAATTTACCAAAAACAATTGCATTGAACAAATAGAAAAAGAGGCACATAATTTAACTGATGAAAATAACACAATAAATTAAACAATAAAAAGTCAAAAGAATGAAAAAATAGAAGAACGTGAAATATCTCCAGAAAAACAGTTGACCTGGAAAATAAATCAAGGAGAGATAATTAAATAATTATTGGATTACCTGAGAGCCATGATCAAAGAAAGAGCTTAGACATCATACAGGGTGTTCCTAAAGTCTGGACACATAGGCAAAAATGCATATCTTCAAGAAATGAAATGAATGAAATGTTTAATGGCACTTTATTTAATATGATTTCCATCATTTGTGATGCAAAGGTTGATATGCTTTGCAAGGTTCACATGAACTCAATGCAATAACTCCACATTGCCATCAATTTTGGCACATTCACTCTTTATGCTTTCAATAAAGTGTGTTGCATCTGTGATTTTCATTGAGTACATCTCCTTTAGCATACCCCAGATAAAGAAGTCAAGGTCGTTAAGGTCTGTTAATATTCCAAACATTTCAAAATATGCATTTTTGCCTATGTGTCCAGACTTTAGGGACACCATGTATTTCAGGAAATTATAAGGGAAAACTTCCCTAATATCCCAGAACCAGAGAGTAAAATAGAAATTGAAAGAATCTACCCATCAGCACCTGAAAGAGATACCAAAATGAAAACACCCAGGAATATGATGGTCAAATTCCAGAGCCCATGGGTTAAAGGGAAAATATTTCAAGCTATCAGAAAGAAAACATTCAGATATCATAGAGTCACACTTAGCATCAAGATTTAGCAGCTTGTACCCTAAAGGAATGGAGGACTTGGAAAATGATATTCTGGAAGACAAAAGATCTGGGATTACAATCAAGAGTAACCTAGCCAGCATAACAGAGTATAATCCTTCAAGGTAAAAAAAATGGAAATGTAATGAAATAGAATAATATCAAGCATTCCTGATGAAAAGACTAGAGTTGAACAGCAAAATTTGACTTTCAGATACAAGACTTAAAAGAAGAATGAAAAGCTAAATAAACATGAGTGAGAAATCACAAAAATCTCAAAAAGGTCAAATTGTTTATATTTTTATGCTGAGAAGATGATTCATATTACTCCTAAAAACTTTATCGTTATTAGGACAGCTAGAAGGATTCTATATATAGGACACAGAAGTAAAGCAATTATATTGGAAGGATGTAAGAATAATGGAATATAATAAGAATAAAGAATAAGAGGAATGCTGTGGAAAGGGGGGAAAAGAAGAGGAATGGAAAAAATTATTTCACATAAAAGAGGTACACAAGGAAAAGCTTTTACAGTGAAAGGGAAATGGAAGGTGGTGGGCAATACTTGAACCTCACTCATATAAATTGGTTCAAAGAAAAGAAACACACACATACACATTTATTGGATATAGAAATCTATCTTATCAAACAGGGAAGTAGGAGAGAAAGGCGATAGAAGAAAGGGGGTTGTAAAAGGGAGGGTAGATAAAGGAAGGAAGTGATCAGAAGCAAAACAGACTTAAGAACAGGAACAGGATAAAAAGGGAGCGAGGATAAGAAAAAGAAAATATGACAGAGAAATGCGGTTAGTAATCATAATGGTGAAAGTGAGTGTGATCAATTGACCCATAAAATGGAAGTGGAGAGTCAAATGGATTAGAAACCAAAAACCAAAAGCATGCTGTTTACCAGAAACACAGTTGAAACAGAGAAATACACAGAGAGGTGTGTTGTAGAATCTAGTATCCTTTAGATGAAATAAAAAAGCAGGGATTGCTATGGTCTGTCAAAGGATATAAAGAGGCCATTTTCAGAAGGAGAAATCAATAGTCACATAAGAAAAAAAAACAACACTTGAAATCACTGCTGGTTAGGGAAATGTAAATTAAAACATCTCTGAGATTCCACCTTACACCTATCAGATTCTCTAACATGACAGGAAAGGAAAATGACAAATGTTGAAGTGCATGTAGAAAAATTGGAACACTAATACACCATTGGTGGAATTGTGAACTTGTCCAACCATTCTGAAGAATAATTTGGAACAACACCTGAAAGGTTATAAAATTGAATACCCATTAACCCAGTAAAATTACTATTAGGTCTGTATCCCAAAACAATCAAAGAAAAGAGGAAATGACCTATTGTACAAAAGTATTTCATAGTTTTCTTGCTTTATTTTCATTTCTTTTCTCATGTTTTCCTCTACCACTCATCTCTTTCTTTAACTGTTCTAAGAATCCTTGTCAAGCTTGTGTCTAATTGGCATTTTTCTTTGATGTTTTGCTTGTAGCTTTTTCCAAATCGTTGTATTCTTCTGAGCTTTTATCTGTGTCTTCCCTGACAATGTAGTACATTTTTATAGTTAAGTTTTGCTTCGTTTTGGTCTTTTTTTGTTTTATTTTATTTTTTATTTTTCCAGCCTATTCCTTGACTTTGAACTTTATGTTAAAGTTGGGCTCTATTCACCTGGAGGTGGAGAGGCATTGTGCCAAGCTTCAGGGTTTTTTTGTGCTACTATTTTCAGAGCTAGTTCTAGGTGTCTGCAAGTCTTCAGTGCTTCCAAGGTGGTATGATCTGGGAAGAGATGTAGTCACCGTTCTGGTCTGCCCTCAGCCTTTACACAGTAAGGGCCCCTGCTCCCCTACAGTTGTAAGCACTAGGGCTCCTCTTGGTCCCAGAACTGTGACCAGGTTCCCTTCTCTACTGGCCTCTACAAGGGCTAGTGTTTCCTTCTGCCTTGAACAATGACTGGGGCCCCTGATCCTTTGTGAGTGACCACAAGCACTCCTCTCTGACCTGAAACTTTGACCAGGTCCTCTGCTCTCCTGCATCTGTGGGTGCTAGTGCTCCTTTCTGCCCTGCAACTACGACTAGGATCCCTGCCCACTTGTGACTAACCACAAGGGCTCCTCTTTACCCTGTAACTATGACCCAGTTTGCATGTGGGCAATAGAGATGTAATCAGCACCAGCTGCACTCAGGGCCAATAAAGAATCTCTTCTGATCTCTTTCTGATGAGTTATCCTTTCCTGTCTCTCAACTGAGAGCTCCTGAAGCAGCTGCTGCTGCTGACACTGTTCACACCAATTCCAAAGCCTGTTATTGTGATAGTGCATGCTCTGGACTAGACTAGCTCATACCCCTGTGTCACAGACCTGTTCTGTCAATCTCCTAAGTGGTCTTAACCACAAGAAAAAAATGTCTCTTCCTATCCTTTTGTTGGCTGTGCCACTCCACAATTTTATTTGAGGAGTTATTTTAAAATTGTTGGAAGGTGAATGTTAGGAGAGTTCAGCTGGCTTGCTGCCTCACTTCAGCTAACTTGGCTTCATCCTACTATTTTATTTTGGGGGGGAGCAGAATTATTGCATGAGTGTGTATGTGTGTGTGTGTGCATTTTCTTTTGCAATATGACTAATATGGAAATATATTTTTCATAGGTTTGCATGCATGCTCAAAGTAGCTTGACTTCTCAATGCATGGTAGAGAGTTGGGATAGAGGGAGAGAATTCAGAACTCAAGTTTTAAAAAATGAATTTTAATTGTTGTTACCTGTAATTGGGAAATATTTAAAGAAAGAAATAAAAATATATTTAAAATAATAAAATATTATTTAAATGCATGCACAGGGGGGAAATGAGGAATTGTTCCTGATATTTCTTTGATCAAAAGGAACTATTAGATGAGAAAACTTTTTTTTTAATCAATGCAAATGGGAAACTTCTCTTCAACTTACAGTATCACAGAATGGCCTAGACATCTAAAGGATCTGTGTGTGTGTGTGTGTGTGTGTGTGTGTTACACACACATATTTACACATTGATATAGCTGCACTCCATACACATAATAATAACTAACTAATATATTTTGATGGAGGTATGTCCTTTCATTCCAGTTCATAACTGATGGCATTGTGGTAAAACAATATAGCTCCAATTCATGTTCCTAGGTTACAGATAAATGACACCCTCAGCCAAACCAGTCTATTTAACAGTCCCTAAACATAGCATCAATTTTCCTTCTCTCTGCCATTTCACAGGCTCTGTCCTATACTTGGAATATATTCCCTTCTCTTTTCCATGTTTTAGAACTCCACACTCCCTTCACAATTTAGTTTATTTGTCAACTCTTATAAAAATTATTTCTTGCCTCCCCTACTTGCTACCCTCCTGTTAATTTTTTTAAATTAACATACACAAATATTCATACATAGATATGAATACATATACATATAGATATATGTATAGACACATACAGTATATGTATTATATATGTATATGTTATTCATTGACTAATGGGTCTACAGAAAAGGACTACCTCAAGAGTCAGAGGACCTGGTTTCAAATCCCACCTTTGACAATTACTACCCATATAACCATGGACAAGTCATTTAACTTTTAACCTCTCTGGGCCTCAGTTTCCTCTACTATAAAATGAAGCAGTTGAATTAAATGGCCTCAAAGATTTGTTTCAGTTCTAATTTTATGCTCCTATGTTTTCTCCCCTCCCCCCCACCTGCCCACCCAGTAGAATGTAAGATCCTTGAGGGCAGGGTCTGTTTCATTTTTGTCTTTGCATTCCTAGCACATAGAACCTGATACAAGGTCTAATAGCAGGAAGCTAAATAAATGCTTTTGAACTGAATTGAATTAGAAATGATGTACAAAATGATCTGAAAAGTCACATCCAGGATGAGACTTGGACTGAGGAGGCCTTCCTCAAAGCTATGAATTTCTGTTCCCAGCTGCTCAACAAGCTTCATTCCTCTCTCTAATTTAAGTTAGCTTGTTTGGGCTTGGATTACTGTCATGAGACCTGTACATGCTAGCCAATATCCCTAGGAGAGAGGCCAGACATCTCCCATGTCTCAGTAGTTATTAGCTTTCAGGGATGGAATCCACAAGGCTCCAGTTCTTTATAAGTAAGGTGCTGGAATGGGCTTTGATCTTTCTCTCACTTTCAAATATTAATATTCCACTAGTTTTGACTTTGGAGGCCGCTGCTGAGACAAAAGATTGAAGTTATATTTTCCCCAGCATTGATCTAACTGCAGGATTGGCACCCGTGCACCACTGGCACTGGTTTGGGGTCTCTGATGTTCTCACTAATAGATTTTCCATCTGTTATTCTGCCATTTTATTGGTGTATAACTATATTACCTTATGTAGCAGTGCACAGAGTCAGTGCAGGCAGGGTCTCCAGCCACTCTCTGACAGGGTAATATAGTTGGAAAACTGCCACTTTCAATCTCGAATAACATTGTCTGTTTACTTCACTCAATAAACTAAAAGGATATGGCTTCTGATAGCAGTGCTACCAAAGACACAGGTTGCAAAGGCTCATGCTGTTTCAAGTACTGGAAATATTTGACCATTGAAATCCAGGATATGGATTGTATTGACTGAATTGTGCTCAGGCCAAGTGCTCTGACCAAGGACTGTTCAGTCCTTGAAACAGGTTTTGGTTTTTGTTGTTGTTGTTGTTGTTTATTTGTTTGTTTTGTTTTGTTTTAGAGTATATATTGTGTACAGGCTGGGGAAGTAATTGATGAGAAACGTACACAGATAAAATATGGAGCTTGATCTCAAGAATCTTACCATCTGGCAGATGAGATAAGACAAAGGACTTTAAAAAAATAAGGGATGTGTGAATAAGGGATCAACACAGTGTATGAAATTTTAGACACAGGAAGTGTCACTTCTGCCTGGGGCATGAGGGAAGGCTTCTTGAAGGAGGAGGCATCTGAAGTGGGCCTTTAAAAATGAATGACTAATGTGGAAATATGTTTAATATGATCATACATGCATGGCCTATATCAGATTGCATGCCATCTTGGGGAGGGGGGAGTGGAGGACAGGGGGAAATTTTAGAAATCAAAATCTTATAAAAGCGAATGTCGAAAACTAATCATAAACTAATTAATTTTTCAAAAAAGAAATGACAAAGGAAACTTAGGAAGACTTGTATAAAACTGATGAGTAGTGAACAGAACCAGGAGAATAAATTATACTATAATTACAACAGTGTAAAAACAAACAACTTTCAAGGACTTAAAAATTCTGATCAATACAATAATCAACCATCATTCCAGAGGACGGATGATGAAGAATCATATTCACATCTTGACAGAGACATGATGTACTAAATACACAGAATGAGATATACATCGTTTCCCCATCGGGGCCAATATGTGAATTTGTTTTGCTATTTTGTTGAAGGGTTGTGGGGTTTTTTCTTTCATTTTTAAGGGGGGGGGGAGTTGAAGGGAGATAAATGAATAGGATTGCTTAAGTAGAGATGAGAAGTATAGACAATTGAGGTGTAGCTGCTGCTGTTTTGCTGTTTGTCCTTCCTTCTTAAAGAGGACCATGGTGTAGCTAACTGGTGCAATGGTGTAACAGGAATTTAGATTTGAAGATCTTTCCCACCCATTAATAGGCCATGTGACCTGCTTACATCACAGGAAGTCTAAGACACATGTGGTAGGAGGAGCTTCCTGACAAGAAAAGGAAGTTATGTCACAGGAAATGCTGAGAGAGAGAGAAAGATGTTATGGCTACTAATGGCTGCTAAAGGACGCCTTCATGATGGTTAGAACTGAACAGGCTGACTTAGCTGTACTGTGAGTTTGTTTTGGGGAAGACCCCAGCAGGGAGTCAGAGAGGTTTTGGGATGGCGAGGCTCCAGGTTGTTATATTGTGCATTGAATGTTTTGGATTCCTTGTTGTTATGATGAAGTAGACTGACTGGATAAATAGCTTGTGGGATATGGTTCTCTGGTGTCTGAATAAATGGTTTACTTCTTCTACCTTCTATGTGGAGAGTCTTGTATACTTTGTGATACAGAACTACATATGCATTTTGACAATTATCATCTGCACTGTTATTATTGCCTTACTGTTTCAAATGGATAGAGCACTGGGCCTGAAGCTAAGATTACATTTCCTGAGTTCAAATCTGGCCCTGGACACTTATTAGCTCTGTGACCCTGGGCAAATCACTTAACTCCATTTGCCTCAGTTTCCTCATCTGTAAAACGAGCTGGGGAAGAGAATGGCAAACCATTTCAGTATCTTTGCCAAGAAAATCCCAAATAGGGTCACAAAGAGTCAAATACAACACAACGACAAAGTGTATGTAAAGTAGAGTTGTTTGGTTTTTGTGTGGTTTTTTTGGGGGGTGGGGCGGGCATGCTGGAAAAGTAAGTTAGAGTGGGATCATGGAAAACAATGAAAGGCAACTTGCAGTTTCTGAATATTATTTAATTGGCATTGGGGAGACAATGAATGATCTTTTCATCTTTAGCAAGGAAATGACTTAGAATCATAAGGTTAACTGATTTAAAGGTGGAAGGGAATTCAAAAAACACTTTTTATTAAGTACCTTGTGTCAATCATGTGCTTGGTATTGGTGATAGAAAGACAAATTTGAAATCCTCCTTCCTCTCAAGTAACTTACGTTATACTGGGTAGGGGTGGGAGTTGAAGGGAGGTGTACACATATACAGATTATTAAATACAAAATATATATGCAAAGAAATTAAAAAATAATGTCCTGGAAGACAGAGAGAAGTTCTATCAATAAGAAAGATTAGGTTAGGCTTTGTGTAGGAGATGGCTCTTGAGATGAGCCTTGAAAGAAGTTAAGTATTCTATAAAGTAGAGGTAATGAGAGAGTGCCAGACATGAGGGACAGTCTATGCAAAGATATGGAGGCAAGTGATGGATTGTCACATGTGATGAAAAGCAAGGAGTATGGTTTACCTCGATCAGAAGGTATAAGGAGAGAGATTTATGTGCAGAAAGCCTGGAAAAGCAGGCTGATGTCAGATTGTAAAGGATTTTAAGTTCCTAATGGATGAGTTCGCACTTTATCCTAGAGGCAAGTGGGAGCCATTTGGAGTTTCTTGAGCTAGAGAGTGACAGGTTGGACCTGTACCTTAGGAATATTGATTTTTTTTTCACTTTATGTGAAGGATAAATTTGGAGAGAGTGGAAACCTGAGGCTGAGAGACAGATTAGGAATCTATTGCAATAGTCCACAGGAGAAGTTAACAAAGGAGTTTAAAATAGAGGGGAATGGCCAGGTAACTGGAGAGAGCCTTATAATTCATGGAGTTATTGAGTCACTATAAAAACTAAAAGTGTAGTAGGATATAAAGTTAGAGTTGAGAGAAACCTTAGAGGGTGAACTATTTCAACCATTTGTTGTCATAAATAAGGAAACTGATGCTGAAATTAACTTAGCCAATATCACGTTGGTAGTAACTCTGTAACAATAATACTAGTACTAATAATGATAGTTAATATTTTTATAGCATTTACTATGTGTCAGGCACTGTGCTAGACAATTTATAATTATTATTTAATTTGATCCTCACAATAATACTGGCAGGTAGGCACTATTTTTATAGCCCATTGTACAGATGAGGAAACTGAGGCTGAGATGGGTTGTGACTTCCCATGGGTCACACAGCTAGCAAGTGTCTGAGGCTGAATTTGAATTCAGGTCTTCCTGACTCTAGGCCCAGCACTCTATCCACTATGCCACCCAGCTGTACCCCATGCTACCTCTGTGCATTTTCCTGGCTTGACCCCAAGGCTAGCATTTTCTCCCCTCCTCATTTTCTGTCTATTGTCTTCCCTAACTTCCTTTATGATTCAGCTCAAATTCCACCTTCTGAAGGACTCCTTTCCCCCGTCCCTCTCCTCTGCACCAAACACTCACAGACATAGGATTGGATTGGGAAATAAAATGCTGTAACAGTGATTCTCTGGCCCCTCCGCCCCACTGACTGAAGGCCAGCTCTGTTATATTTCACTCTTTCTCAAAGTGCTTTTGTACTCTTGGGGTTGGGGGTTGAGGATGTCTTATCTTTGTCACTGGTTCAAGCTCCATTAATTTTATGTCCCAAATTTTAGTGATCCCTAAGAATACCAGTTCCATTTAACCATTTAAGATTCCTACTAGCTTTCACAAAAGAATATTAATTTCAAAGGCATAGCAAAAGCAAAAAAAAAATTACCTTCTCCAAAACCTGAAGGACATAATTTCTTCTATAGCACCACCTTCTCTGGGGAACAGGGAGAAATGAGGTTTACAGGTTACCTCAGTTGCTACATAGCATTGGTTCCACAAAAATTCCAAGTCCAATACTCTCCCTGGGCTTGGATCTTAGCATCCTGGTTTCTCAGGGTTTCCCAGCTCACCTGATTACAACATCCATCCACTAATCCTGGAATCCAAGATCCCCATGGCTTGAGCTTTTGAGTTCAGGATACCACTCCTACACCTAGGACTGAAAAGGACAAATGAAACAAGACTGAGACTTTAAGTAATTTTCTCAGGACCACAGAGCCTAAGGAGAAGAAGGAAGAGGCCTTTTCTTAAATAGGTTATTGCACAGTGCCTTTGTTGTTGTTCAGCCATGTCTGATTCTTCATAACCCCATTTGGGGTTTTCTTGGCAAAGATACTGGTGTGGTTTACAATTTCCTTTCCTGTTTTACAGGTAAGGAAATTGAGGCAAACAGGGTTAAATGACTTGCTCGGGGCCACACGGCTAGTAAATGTCTAAGGCCAGATTTGAACTCAGGAAGATGAGTCTTCCTGCCTTCAGGCCCTGCCCTCTATTCACTGCACCACCTAGCTGTCCTTGTTGTAAATGAAAAGTCGACTCACTCCTAGATGCCACCAGACAGAGAGCATGACTATTTCTGAATCAGGATAAAGGCAGTTCTTTCTAAGCAGTCAATGGAAAGAGACTTCACCCAACCACATGGTAGAATAACACAAAATGTCTTTTCCCAGAAGCACATGCCTGGCACTTCCCACATGGTGCCTCTCTCTTAGGTCATCTTGGCATATACCAAAGCTCCATTACAGTAGTGTGAATGGAACAGTAAGTAAATCAGCTTGTTTGGAAAGCAGAGTGCATGAGTAATCATCCTGGAACTAGATTGTGAAGGGGTTTCTATGGCAAACAGGAGTTAGCATTTTATCCTGTTGTCAGTATGATCAGTGATTTAGAAAGATCACGTTGGCAGTTAATTGAAGGATGGATCAGAGAGAAGAGATACTGATGGCAAGGTGACAAACTAGGAGACCAGTCCAGGTAAGAGTTCACAGAGGCCTGACTGTGGTTGTGCCTAGGTAAATGGAGAGAGGTGATAATTGATATGACAAAGGTAGAATTCACAATCCTTGGTGACTGATTAAATATTTGGGATAAGGAAGTGTGAGGAGCTGGAGATTATTTTGAGTTTACACACACACACACACACACAGAGTAAAGGCTTATTCTTCTTAGCCAACTTTAATTTTAATTCTTATTTTAGTAAGTGTATTTTTAAAGGTATCCCTTTTCATGTCAGATAGTTTGTTCTGCAAGCAGAAATCCTATTTGAATTATATCACTTTCTAAAACTTCAGAAGATAGCCACTTCACCATGGGCTTATTCTCTTCCAATTTAAATTTTATTCATATGGGGAATTTTCTTTGGCTGCCAGAAGTCAAAGGAGAACAGTTGAGCTTAACAATAGCTTGACTTTTTGCAAAGTTTCAAGACTCTGCTAAATTTATATGATCCAGAGTTCTGCTGCAGTATTATTCCTTTCTCTATCTCTTGTTTGTTACTCGATCTGTCTTTCTATGTCTCTGTCATTCTCCCATAGTTACGATCTCGCTATGTAATGCTTTTTCCCATCCTGGACACCCTCCGTAATTCAAGGAAATAAAGCTGAATGGAGTAATTGGAAATATCACTGGAGTAGGAGCCAAGGTAGCTGGGACTGAACCTTTGTTCCATCACTGACTAACTGTGTGGTTTTAACGAAAACACACTGAACCTTGGCATGTTTTCCCCTCTATAAAATGAGACGGTTGGACTAGATGATCATAAAGGTTCCTTCAGGTTCTGACATGTGAGTTGATGGCAACCTGGCTAAGGGTGGGAGTGATTGATTTACTTAATCAAGTCATCGCACTCCCCGTAAGTACGGAATAAAGTGCCCAACCAATCTATCTCAATCATGAGATTTAAACTAAGTGCGAAAAATCCTTGGAAATGGAGTTGCACAGAAGAGTTCAAAAAGACTGATGAACCTTGGTCAAGACCCTTGATTTTCTCTTAATTAAGCTAGTTTGGAAGCAGTGGTTAGAGCAAATAGTGGAATTATTCTCATTCCCCCATTCATACATAGGTATAAGCTTCCAAGAAAACTCATACATGTGAAGAAATACTCCTCTGCAGAGGGCACATGGGCTGTGACATTGTATTGGCAACCAAAAATGGGCTCCTTAGCACTTAGTCAACAAGTGCCCTTGACTAGTTTGGCTTTTTCCCCTGAACTGAATGCTGTTTGTATGTTGGACTGGAGTAAGCTTGTCGGCCCCTTCACCTTGCTTCCCTTGCTTAAGCTGATGGAAAGAACCTGTGCTTTCCCGGTCAACCCCTTCACCTTGCTTAAGCAGATTGAAAGAACCTGTGCTTTCCCCGGCGTACCTTACACCCCCGCAGAAGCTGGATGGTTAAAAGCAGCTCCCATTGGAGCCAGAGGCTGCTACAGCTACAGCCACAGCTGAAGCAGGAGCTGCCAGTAGCAGAGCTGACCTACGGGAGGAAGCTGAACAAAGACTTCAGGCCAGTGGGTAATCTTTTTACCATAGAGGGGGAAGCATGATTTTGCTTTACGCAATCATGCTTCTCTGTAGCCTCCTGGTTACTCTTGTAAGGCGTACTTATTGGGCCTGGAAACTTTTCATTAATATGTCAAAATGGGGATGCTGGTTCATGGGTTGGTTACTGTGGAGCCTAAATATATGTTTTGATTCTTCTGCCTTCTACTTTGAGAGTTTCTTATATCCAGCGGTTCCGAACCTTTCAGACATGTTTATGATCCTCTTTGAGATTATAAACTCTGCCCTCCTAATACATTTGGCGACCACGAAGGGATCGCTAGGTATAAGATCTCTATTTAGAAGCAGAACAATTCCAGAGGAAGAGATGAATATCCCAGGATGGGAGGATCCATTTTATTCCTCCCTAGCAAAAGAATTGGCTAAAAAAGCTGGACCCTGTGAAAACTGGGAACCAAGCCTACGGAGAGGAGATCCTAGGGATTTAGAAAAGTGTTTACAAGAAGTTGGGATTCAGTCAGGGGCATCACTATCTAGGCAAAGCTGGATAGTGTTATCAGCCTACCGGCTAGTATACGAAAGATTGAGATTAAGTGAAAGACATGGGGGCACTCCTACCCCACAGCAAGAAGGGGAATCTCAGATAGCAGGAGACCAAACTGACTCAAATGAGAACTTTTCTATTAATGTGGCTAAGAGCAACAGGAGACCAAAAAAGCCCAGAGTGCATTTCAACCCAGCCCAGAAAGAGCCTGACTGCCTGCTTCGTCCTAGCCATGGTGGCAGAGGAAGTGAGTGGGGGGAAAATGAGACAATGTTAGGGGCTGAGGCACAAAACACTACTGGGGTTCAGGATGTCCCTCACACAGAGAATAGGAGATGGTTAAATGATCAGACAAGGGCTCGACCCATACAAAGGAGGAAGACAGAAACCTGAGGTGAAGATTCAGTTACAAGGGAAATTCAGGAAGATTTCTCACCACAAGAGGTCACAGATATTTTGAGTAGATTCAGCCAAAGAATAGGAGAACCATTAATATCTTGGATGGTAAGACTCAGTGATCAAGGGGCCAGTGGAATATCAGTAGATAGGACAGACTGTATGAGATTCATAGGTATCAGCCATGATCCTCTAGTTCAACAAGCTTTTAGGGAACATCATCAGCAAGGAGATGGTGATAGCAGGACTACTCTGTTGGCGTTAGCCGCTGTGGGATGCAATAAGAGATATGCTACTGATTCTATGTGGCCCACTGAGCACAGACCCTGGTATTCACTTAGAGATTGTATCATGAGACTAAAGGAGGAGGTGATGAAGACTGCCATTATGATAGGAACCGCAGACAAATATTACAATGATCCAATGGGACTGCCTCATAGGAATTTAATAATTAGGACAGCTCCCCCTGCTTATAAACAACTAATTTTGAATTTATTACTTGGAGAAGTAGGGAGCCATCTTACAACAGTGATAAATAAGATTTTACAGTTACATGACTTAGGTGACTGGGGAAGGGATAGATCTCCTCGAGAGAGAAGGGTGAATAACCAGCAAACTTGGCGCCAAAGGAGAGTAACAAGGAAAGAAATGTTTACTGCTTTATTGAGAGCAGGGGTAGGTTTTGAAATGATAGATGGAATTCCAACCAATGAATTATATAGAATGTATAGAGATAAAGGACTTGATAACAGGAGAAATAGGCAAATAAGAACTGCTCCTGCAAGCCCACAAGCCACTCAGACTGAAGGTGAGCTTGTGTGATTAACGGATGAAAACTTGTACATCTGGGGAAAGGCTGGGAGGACAATCCTAGTCTCTACCTAGGATGGGATCCTCTTAGTTTAATTTTCCCATTGTGTTTCCTTGTACATCTGGGGAAAGGCTGAGAGGACAATCTTAGTCTCTATCTAGGATGGGATCCTCTTGGCTTCCTCATTATGTTCCTTTTGAAAAGAAACATTTCCCACCTGAGTTTGGCTTCTGATATTGGATGATTTTATCTGAAGGATAATAGCCCATACTTGCCTACTCTTTTTGTTCTTTGTTTTGGTTAATTTTGTTGCTAGTTCTGTCTCCTTTAGGCTTAAGTACCCTGCACTTTCCAGTGACTGCCTAAGCATGTAGTGTTCTTGGAATTCCTGCCAGCTTGTTAAAGAACTGACCTCTGGAATGGGACTTTTTGGGGACAGGGCCATCTCTACATCCAATTTCAGCAAGAAGAAGCTATAGAAAATGAGACCTTCACCCCTCACCCCAAGATTTTGAGCCCCAATCGTTCAAGGGGGGTGGGAATGATGATAGTGTTCTATGTTTACTTATTTTGTGTTATCTTTGCTATGTTGTTTTATTATTATGATATTATTGATCCTATGTAATGGATACAAGGATCTAGGGGTGGACATTTGAATTATTAATAATTATTTTTGGGATGATTGATTGAAGAGATTATCTTGCTGGGACCTAGGGGTGGATCACATTTGAATCGTAAACCAATATTTAGGAATGTCACCAAATGATACGTTTTGCTTTATAATGAATGATATGTTTTAGTTTCCTTTGTAATTGGATCACGATGTATGTTCTAGGATACATGGCTGATTAGATTATGTATCCTATAACAAGGGGTGGAGTGTATTGGCAACCAAAAATGGGCTCCTTAGCACTTAGTCAACAAGTGCCCTTGACTAGTTTGGCTTTTTCCCCTGAACTGAATGCTGTTTGTATGTTGGACTGGAGTAAGCTTGTCGGCCCCTTCACCTTGCTTCCCTTGCTTAAGCTGATGGAAAGAACCTGTGCTTTCCCGGTCAACCCCTTCACCTTGCTTAAGCAGATTGAAAGAACCTGTGCTTTCCCCGGCGTACCTTACACCCCCGCAGAAGCTGGATGGTTAAAAGCAGCTCCCGTTGGAGCCAGAGGCTGCTACAGCTACAGCCACAGCTGAAGCAGGAGCTGCCAGTAGCAGAGCTGACCTACGGGAGGAAGCTGAACAAAGACTTCAGGCCAGTGGGTAATCTTTTTACCATAGAGGGGGAAGCATGATTTTGCTTTACGCAATCATGCTTCTCTGTAGCCTCCTGGTTACTCTTGTAAGGCGTACTTATTGGGCCTGGAAACTTTTCATTAATATGTCAAAATGGGGATGCTGGTTCATGGGTTGGTTACTGTGGAGCCTAAATATATGTTTTGATTCTTCTGCCTTCTACTTTGAGAGTTTCTTATATCCGGCGGTTCCGAACCTTTCAGACATGTTTATGATCCTCTTTGAGATTATAAACTCTGCCCTCCTAATACAGACATGGGAAGAGTGAAGCATTCCTAGTTTGTCAAAGTTTGTTCTTGGTAGTCACATTGGTGATCTACTGGTGGTAGAGGTACTCCAACTCCAGAGTTGTCAGAATTCCTCCAGGGCTCGTGGGTTTTGAGGACCACTATAGATAACCCTACATATCCCCTATTCTTTCTTATTGCTCTGAATGCAACTCTCTGTGTCATCTCCACATCCACTCACCCCAACTATTCTCTTAAATATCTGACATCTCAGAATATTTACCACAATGATATATATGCTCCTGAGCATGTAACCACCTAAAAACACCAAACAATATAGAATATGTAATTGAATTGTTAACTCAATAGATGTTAATCACATTCCCACTGTACCAAAATCTCAGAGTTGGTGGGGGAGGGCTCCAACTTTTTCTCAATATATGATCCTCTAACCTGCAATTTAAGATCAAATCAGATAATGCATGTGACATGTTTTGGAGCAGCTAGATGGCACAGTAGATAGATCACCAGGCCTGGGGTCAGGAAGACACAAATTCAAATCCAGCCTCAGACATTTGCTAGCTGTGTGACTCTGGGCAAGTCGCTTAACCCTGTTTGTCTCAGCTTCCTCATCTTTAACATGAGCTAGAGAAGGAAGCGGCAAACCACTCCAGTATCTTTGCTAAGAAAACCCCAAATGGGGTCATGAAGAGTTGGACAGGATGGAACAAAAGCCTTCACCTTCAACATGTCTTGCCACATTGAAGTGTAATGTAAAGGTTTATCATCATCATCATTTCTAAAAAATATATATAAAGGAAAGCTTCTAAGGCATTCACTATACATTTGGACAGTTCTGATGGTCGACAAGTTTTATTTGAATAAGGTCTAAATCTTCCTCCCTCCAGCTTCAGTGATTGTTCCCAGTCCTACTCTATGTAGCCAAGCAAGACAAGGTGAATCCTTCTTACATGTGATCCCTGTCTACAGGTGTCATGTTATATATGGAAGATATAGTAATTTCTTCCTTTAATGAAGACATGCAAATTAGTTTTTAAAAGAACAAGAAAATATTTAATTTAATAATTCCTCAAACATATATCTTTCTGTGAGAATAGAAAAAGAGTACAGGTGGCATTCTCTAAAGTCTTAATGTTTGTGTTGGAGATGGGGTGACTCAGTTTTAAAAGTTATCAATGTTTAATATTTCTGAAGTCCTCCAGAAAATTTTTGTGCTCTTTTTCTTCACTTCCACAGGGAAAAATTATGTCCCCCAGATAGCCACAGTGGTGGTAGAAAAGCTTTTCCCAAACTTCTGCCACATAAGAATAGCTAGTGCTTTAAGGTTTGCAAAGCACTTAATATGTTATCTCATTTAATGATATTTTATTACCCCACTGTGTGCTCAAATTGAGACTATCACCTGTTTGAGCTGAGACTTCCTGACTAGCAAGGAAAATCAGCACAGGACAGTCTTTTAAGAAGAAGATGGTTCCAGTTCTTTGAAACATAACTTTAAGGGATTTTGAGCAAAAGTGACATAATGGATAACTAGAGTATGTTGTTCTGGACACCAGAGAAAATGTAGATTTTTCCCTATTTGTCCAATGATATAGAAATGGAGTATATGTGTGTGGGGGGGGACTTTTTTTCTCTCTCTAAGATTAGGTAAAGAAATGTCTGGTTATAAAATCTCAGCAACTTAACATCAATTATTTTTTGTATAATTTTTATTGATGTCTTTTTTTAGTACCACTTGTTGCCCCAGGGTCCCTCCTACTCTCCCTAATCTAATGGAATAAATTGTATTTTAAATATAAGGCAAAAGAAAAATAAGAGGTAAAATTCAGCACAACTGATTAATATATCAATAAAGTCTGAAAATATAGGCAACGTACCATACCTGTGGCTTTCTCACCTCTGCAAAGGACTGGGAGAAGAAGGTTTTCTCATATCTCTTCTTTCAAGAATTATGCTTGGTCCTTTTTGTATTTTTTGTGTTGTTTTGTATGTATTTTTTTCAACATTAACTTTTGATGACTTGGGTATTCCTTCAGATTACACTGTTGTAGTCGTTGTATATACTGATTTTTGTCCTCTGATTACAACCTTCCGCATCTATTTATATAAATATTTCCCTGGTTCTCTGCATTTGTCATATTTATAATTTCTTTTGACCTAGAGATATCCCATTATACTTATGCATCATGATTTACTTAATCATTCTTTAATTGATGGGCAAATACTTTTTTTTTCTTTTGAGTTCTTAAGTCTATAATTTACTTAACTCTATACAAACTACAGGCTGATATAAGATAGGTCTCTGAACTAGAGATTGGAGAATCAGATTTGTTAATATATAGAAATGACTTTAGCAACATATCTGAATATACATATACATATATACAGACATACAAAAATTCTTAATCTTGGGGCAGCTAGGTGGCACAGTAAGTAGAGCAGCAGCCCTGGAATCAGGAGGATCTGATTTCAAATTTGGCCTCAGACACTTGACACACTTACTAGCTGTGTGACCTCGGACAAGTCACTTGACCCCAACTGCCCTGCCTTCCCCCCTCCAAAAAAAAATTCTTAATCTTAATCATGCCATGGCATCTAATCTCAAAATAAATTGTGTGGACAAGGACATGAAAGTCCCTTAAAGGTATAATAGCTATATCAATTTAAAATGTATTCATTCATTCTCATCTGCCCATTGGTCCTCTTCAAAAATGAAGAATGACCAAGAACAGCAATTCATTCAGTTAGAATTTTCTGGCCACATGAAGTACAAAATGCTAGGCCTTTGACTATGGACTATGTCTCAGGCAGTTTTACTGAAGATACAGTAAGTCTTGTGCTTCCATGGATTTACAATGTGAATATAGGCAATCCCCAAACCAAACTGGTTAAATACAATGAGATTCATCACCAGAAGTTTGGACAGCAGGTGATGAATTCACAATACAGGGGCCGGGAGTGATTAGACAACAGTTTGCCTAAAAAAGATTTGGAGGTAGGGGAGGCTTTGAAGAACAATCTCAATGTGAGTCAGCAGTGTAATGTATAGTCAAAAAACTAGTCTAACAAGGGCTTATTTTAAGACACACACAGCTCCCAAGATTAAAAAGGCAGTAATTCCACTGTGCTCTGCTTGATCAGAACACAACTGAGTACAGTTTTCAACACCAGAGTTTAGAAATGATGTTTTTAAACTGTAGAGTATCCCAAGGACAACCAGGATGATGAAGGGTCTTATTTCTTTTTTTTTCTGAAATTACAAGTTTGGATTGCATGATTTCCAAGGTCACTGTTTTGGATAAATGACAATGAATTAAGACTAAATCAAGGGTGGGGAAACCTGTGGCCTTGAGGCTGTGGGTTCCCCTCTCCTGGACTAAATCCTAAGTTTTTTTAATCTTTATTCCAGTGCTCTATCCAGGAGTTTTTTGACTTCCTGTAGGAAAGTAGACATCCAGTATAGAATTTCTGGTGATTTATTGCTTTTCCAGAAGAAAATTCACAGAAGAAAAGTAAGGAGAGACAGCCTGGCTTAATCATGCATTGGTAACTAAGGTGGGACTTTCTTGTAATCTTAGAATGATAAATGAATTAAGTCTCTTTGATTGAGTCTTACTAGGTGCTAAGCCCCAGGCCCACACCCTTTTACTACTAGGTGCAAAGCCCCAGGCTGGTTAGCAAACTAGTTCCCTAGTTTGAGAGAGGCAGGAAGCCCCCAGGGCCCTATGGGGAGTTGCTAAGACCAGAGCCAATAGTAGGAACCTAGGTTCCGGTCTCTCAGATGACATTTGATGAGGTCCAAAGAGTGTATAAAAAGACAGAACAGAGCTATTTGCTTGGGCTCTCACTCTTAAAGGAGTGTTGATGTGGAGATTCTGGGCAGCTATAGTTAAGAGCCCTTCAGCTTGTGAACCCAGATGTTGATGCTTTCTTGGTAACTATGAATTGTATTTGGTCTGTTTATAATGTATCTTTGCAATTTGTTTGTATTTGCTCTGAAGTTCAGGGTGCTGGCTTTTTCCCCTGAACTAAGTGAATGATATTTGTATGTTGGATTGAAATAAGATTGTTAACCCCTTAACGTTGCTTTCCTTAGTAAAGCAGATCAAAAGAACCTGTGCTGGCAGCGTCCTTGTTGTTGGGCGTGTGTTAGTCTTTCACCCCCACAGCAGCTGCTAGCTGAATTGTTGCAACAAATGGATAGCTCCCTGGCTTCCAGGCCAAGAAGACATGGCTTCAGGTTCTGCTCTTGACATGTACTAACTGTGTGACCCTGTGTGATCATTTAGCCTCTTAGTGTTTTGGGTTATTCTCTAAGACTCTTAAGTTCACAGAAAGTATTAACCTTCATTGATAGGAAGAATTTTCCTACCCAGGAGTTCCCTGTTTCAGTGAAATCAGAGGATTAATCCTTATCTCTAGTTTTATGTGATAGGTACTATTTTTTTTTTCAAAATAATAATGTAGTTGAAAGGGAAATGTACTTGTAGTCAGGAAGATCTGGGTTAGAATCCTACCTCAGACACTTATTAATTAGACTAGCCTCAATCTCTTCATGTGTTAAATCAAGGAATTGGACCTGTAGACTCAAAGGTCCTTTTTAACTCTAAATGTATGTTTCTGTGGTTCATTATGTCAATGTTTCTATGGTCACTGGCAAGAAAACCAAAAGCAAACCATCTCTAAATTAAATCCAGTGTGCGGATGAGCTGACTTTCCAACTAGAAAATTTATATTCTTGCTCAAAAACTTTTAACACTGAAGGTGTTCTCTGAGAGTCAAATAAGTTCTTTTGAATGAGTACCCCAGATAGGAATAACCCAATAAGGATTTCAGCCTAAGGAGGATGAGAAATAAATTTGGAACCTGATATATAAGCACAATTTTAAAGATTCATATGTTTTGAAGTAAGATATTTAGCCTACGTTATATTAGACAAGGGAAGAGATGCTAAATTGAACTCCTTTCATAAATTAAGTCATTCCTCTGAAATCTGTAAATTAGTTAGTTTTTTCAAGTTGGGTCTTGTTAGGTCAATGATCAGATAATGCCTTCCTATTTCTCTCCATGTTTCAGAATAATTATGGGGCTAACCATAAATATTAATTCCTTTTCAATATGTATGTAGCCTGGAATTCCGGGGCGTGAATAGCAATATCTTGTTACGCTGGTGCCAGGTATTCGTTGAGTATCTTTGGATATTCTTTAGAGAGGTCTATTAAAATTCAAGTGTTTCCATGCATATGGGTATTCTGCAAAATTCACTGAAGGGTTTCAGAAATAGTAAAAACCTACCAAAATTTACAGTTATCAATCAAAATGCAGGATGTGAGTGCTAATGAGAAAGATTCACTATTAGGCTAATACTCTATAAAGTGTTCAAAGAAAGAGAGAAAGGGACTCATAGTTCCGAAAATATTCAGGGCAGGATTTTATTATTATTATTATTATTATTATTATTATTATTATTATTATTAGTAGTAGTAGTAGTAGTAGTATAGCTTAGACCTGGAAAGAAGGTACCTATCAACTGGGAGATAACTGAGCAACTTATGCTATATAAAATAATGACATGTTACTGTGGTATAATGCCGCGCGCCCACATTGAGCGCCACTTGTTACGGGCTCCCGAAGCCTCGTAGCTATACTTGGGGTTCCCCCAAAGCCCCAGGCCTTTGCCTAGCAAAGGACCTGATCTCGCAGACAATGAATGGGACGGGAGCCGAAAGATGGTGAAGGACTCCGTTTATTATTTCAGCAAGCAGGACATTTATATCTTTAGTGACGTAGGTACATTCTTTGGTTACGTGGGTGAAAGACAGGTAAAAATCAATACACCTGGGTACTAGGACCGCCCTGACTCCGCCTACTCTCCTTCCCTTCTCTTCCCGAGCTAACCCGAAGCTCCCTGCAGTCAGGCAGTCCAGGCAAAGAACCGGAAGCTCCATGTGCTCTGGCAAGCCCAGGCAGAAAACTGGAAGTTCCACGTGCTCAGGCAGGTCCGGGCAAAGACCTGGAATTGCTAGGGAGGCAACAAAGGTGAGACCCCTCCTCCTGGCTCCACCCACATCCCAAAGCCCCAGTCTATCTCAGCAGGCCCCTGGGCCTGGAGGTCCGAGGAGGACAGGGCTCAGCTCTAACTCCGCCCGCAACAGTATAAGAAAGAGTAAATGAATGCAATGGATTCAAAGAAACCTAAAAGGATACACACACACACACACACGCACACGCACACGCACACACGCGCGCACACACACACAGAAAGAGAGAGACAGAGAGACAGAGACAGAGACAGAGATAAAGAGAGATTGAGATAGAGAGAGACAGAGAAAGACAGAGAGAGAGAGAAGTAAATAGAACCAGGATTTCAATTTATGTGAGGACTACAACAGTTGACTTTGAAAGACAAGACCTTCTAATCAATGCAGTGGTCAACTATGATTCCAGAAGATTAATGATTACTTGGCAGAGTGGTGATAGGCTGGAGGTAAAGAATACTTTAATGGAAATACATTTTAGGTGAACCTAATTATTGCATAAATTTCATTTTTTTCCTTTGCTTAGTATAGTGGAAGGGATGTTTCCCTTCTTCTCCCCCCACCCCACCCCAGGAGAGAAGGAAAAGAATGATAAGTACTTTTTTTTTGAGTTAAGAAATCTGGATTTTGGCCATTTAATTTCTGTTATCTTAGATTAGGAGGATCAGGAGAAAAGAGACAAATGGAACCCTTAAGGAGCTAGCATTCAAATGAATGATATAATTTTTAAAACTATCTATACATAGGGGAGAATTGTGGTTTTGTTACAATCTTTTTTTCTGTTCTTTCTGTATGGAAATGCTCATAGTTGATAGGACTTGTAAAATTCAAAATAACATTTTTTTTAAATAGAAAGGAAGCCGCATCTCTATTAAATTCCTATAGAGGGGACATTGTGTTATGTAAAGGTATGCATCATCTGCTATCAAATTCTAGCTATACATACTGTGGTATTCACATAGAATGATGATAAATGCTTTCTCATTGCTTTGATTTTGTGTCAGGTAGACACTGTGCAATGCCATGAAGGAGGCCTTCCACAGTGTGATCATGGTTCAGTGACACTTTGGTGGCTTCTGATTTAATAAGCACATGGCTTGAGTATTGAAGTATGAGGATCACAAACTGTTACCTTAGGAGGATGGCTCATCAGAGAGGAACCAGAGAGAAAATAAGATTTTCCTTTTCATTATAATTCACTTTAATTTTTGAAGTTGCTGTTGCTATTGTTCAGTCATTTTGGTTGTGTTGGATTCTCTGTGACCCCCGTTTGGGGATTTCTTAGCAAAGATACTGAAGTGATTTGCCTTTCCTTTGCCAGCTCATTTTATAGATGAGGAAACTGAGCAACCAGAGTTAAGTGATTTGGCCAGGGTCACAGCTAGCAATGGCCTGAGGCCCAATTTGGACTCAGGTTCTCCTGACTCCAGGCCTGCGCTCTATCTACTGCACCATCTGGCTGCCTGAAACTTTCGGAGTAGATTTCTTTTTTTCTTCTATGTTGTGGTTGTCACAAGGTACCCTGAATGATCCTAAATGAAACAACCAAATGACCATGGGGATTTCTGTTTTAACAATATTACAAAAAGGCTTCATTGTATATAATATGTACATACAAGTAAGTATGTAAATTGTTGTTCAGTCTGACTGTTAGTGACCCCATTTGGGGTTTTCTTCGCAAAGATGTTGGAGTGGTTTGCTATTTCTTTCTCCAGTTCATTTTACAAGTGAAGAAATTGAGGGAAAAAAAGGTGAAGTGCCATAAAACTAGTGTCTGAGGCTGGATCTGAACTCAGCTCTTCCTGCCCCTAAGCCTGACACTCCATACATTTCACCACAAAGCTGCCTAAAAAGATACATTTAAATACACACACACACACACACACACACACACGCACGCACGCACGCACACACACACATACATACACACACACACAATTTAAATTAGATCATTATTAGAGGATATGTATTGGATTGGTGATTTTCCTGGTATTTCAGGAACTATTATATGCAGGTTGGCACCTTCTCTGCCACATATACAGTCTTAGAGTGTCACTTAAATCATTGTCAAGTTAAGTGATTTGCTCAGGGTCACATGTGCAATAGGTGTTATAGGTGAGATTTGAAGCTAGGTCTTGCTGGCTTTGAGGCTCTCTACTATGCAGGGTCTACTAGGAACCCATTTAATTAGCCACCTAGTCAATCAGCTTCAGTGCAGTGGGACACCTGCAATTCTGAAGGATTTTTCTCTGGGTTTTAATTTCTTTAAAATGAGTGGGTTATAGCAAATGATCTCAAAGTTCCCATATAGTTCAAAATCCTATGATTCTGTGAACTTTGGACTATGTCTATCGCAAAGAGCATCAGTGGACCTGGAACTTGTGTGCCCAAAGGGACATGCTTAGTTGTTATTGTTGTTGTCCCCCAAGGAAGAAAATACTACTATCAGGGAAAAATCAGTAGAGATTGAAGATAAAGCACAAATCATGTGATATTACAAGGAACAATGTGAATTGTTATCTTTCTTCTCTCAACTCAGCGCAGCATTATAAATGGTTATTCAATCTTTTTCAGTCATGTCCAACTCTTTCTGACCCCGTTTGGGGTGTTTTTGGCAAAGACACTGTGAGTGGTTTAGACATTTCCTTCTCCAGCTCATTTTACAGATGAGGAAACTGAGGCAAACAGGGTGAAGTGACTTGCCCAGGGTCACACAGCTAATACATTTCTGAGGTCAGATTTGAACTCAAGTCTTCCTATCTACTCTATCCAAGGAGTCACCTAGTGATCAGCATAGTAAATAGAGAGCCTTAAAATCATCAAGATCTGGGTTCAAATTCTCCTAACACATTTCACAGGGATCTAGGCAACATTCTAAGTGGCAGAGAAGGTACCAACCTGCCTATAGGAGTTCTTTATACTAAGGAAATCATGTAATCCCTATCTTTTAATAATATTCTAATTTAGAAAGAGGGAATAGAATAGAATAGAGAGAATGTGTGTGTGTATGTGTGTATGTGTCTTTAAATATCTTTTTTGGGCAGCTAGGTGGAGCAGTGGATAGAGCCCCAGGCCTGGGTTCAAAGCCTCAGACACTTACTACTTGTGTGACCCTGGGTAAGTCACTTAACCCTTTTTGCTTCAGTTTCCTCATCTGCAAAATGAGTTGGAGAAGGAAATGGCAAACCACTCCACTATCTTTGCCAAGAAAACCCCTAATGGATTCACAAAGAGTCAGGCATTACTGAAACACTGAACAACCACAATTTATATATTTTACATATCTATTTATATCTATATCTGTATCTATATCTATCTGCTATATAAGATGCTGCCTCCACAAGGAAGTCTTTAATGATCCCTCATCAGACTTTACCTCATATCTTGTACATTCTATTCTATTCTGTTCTACTCCGTTCTGTTCTACTTCTATTCTATTCTATTCTGTTCTATTCTATTCTATTCTATTGTTCTGTTCTGTTCTGTTCTGTTCTATTCTATTCTATTCTAACAGCTAGGTGCATTGTGGATAGAGAGGAAGACTTGAAGTCAGTACTAATTTATTTCAAATCCCCCTCAGTTTCTTCTAGAACACAGGGCAAGCCACTTAATTTCTTTCATCCTCAGTCTCCTCATGTTTAAAATAGAAATAATAATAGATCTATGTCCTAGAGTTATCCTGGGACAGAAATGAGATAGAATGGATGAACCCTTTTACAAATCTTAAAGAAGTATGTGAATACTAAAGATGGTTATTGTCAAGTAATACTTAATTGTATGTGGTACATATCATTCCCCATCATGAATTCTGGAAGGGACAGAATCCTTCATTAAATCTGATCCACCTCCATCACCTAATGTAGGTAGTGGACGTTTGATAAATAGCTGTCAAATGAAAAATTGAATAGATCTCCACATATTCCATCAATATACAAACTTGTGTGTTGTATGTATGTATATATACATGTTATATTTGCACATATAAAATATACAGACATATAAACACATATGTAATATATGTGTGTTATATATACATACATGTATATATGTATATGTATACATATGCACACACATCTCTTACCATATGCCTTAAAATCTTAGAGGTAGTTGTTGTTTAGGGTTAACAAAAGAAGATTCCTGGTCCATGTTATAGCTTTTCTACTCCCCTTCTGCCTGTGGATCTTACAATGGCACCCTTATGACTTTAGGAAAATACTTGTCATGTCTCATTTGTCCAGTGAGCTAAAGAGTAATGTTATTTGCAATAGTTAGATGGTCAGAAGGTGCTATAAAGACACTGCATTGGCAGGAATGTCTTTTTGCCAGCTCCATAAAGAAAATAAATTAAAATCCTAGAGAATCGGTTAACACTTGCTCACATGCTCAAAGTTTCCCTATTGACACTCAAATATAGTTAACAAATAACTTTCCAAGTTCAGAGTACCTTGGATAATACATCCAGATGTCTAGGGTTATTTGTGGATATGTGCATATTAAAGCAGCTAGGTGGTACTGTGCTAGGTTGCTGAGTCTAGAGTCAAAAAGACTCAAGTTCAAATCTGGTTGCTTTATGACCCTAAGAAAGTCACTAAACTTCTGTTTATCTCTGTTTCCTCATCTGTAAGGTGGGAACAATAATGGCACCTACCTCTCTGGGTTGTTGTGAGGACTGAGTGAGACAATAATTGTAAAGCATTTAGCACAGTGCCTGGCACATAGTAAGAGCTTTACAAATGTTAGTTGTTCTTATTATTATACATACTAAACTGTAAACACCTTATGTTGAGAGATTACAAAATATGCCGCAGCCACGTTTTTGGCCTTTCCTTAGCAGTATGCTTGTAATCAAGGAACGTTAAGAAAGATATTTAGTAAGTAAGTGTACACACACACACACACACACACACACACACACACACACACACAAACATGCCTATAAACATGTATAGAGTTATATTTCATTCAAATGTTGGTTGGATATTGGTTTAAAAATCTGCATTATCTTCAATGTAGTTATAAACTAATATGCAAGCAAACAAATCAATAAATAGGTAGATAGGCAAACAGATAGATAGATAGATGATAGATAGACAGACAGATAGATAGATAGATAGATGATAGATAGACAGAGACAGACAGACAGATAGATAGATGATAGACAGACAGACAGATAGATAGATAGATAGATAGATAGATAGATAGATGATAGACAGAGACAGACAGATAGATAGATGATAGACAGATAGATAGATAGATAGATGATAGATAGACAGAGACAGACAGACAGATATACAGATAGATGATAGACAGATAGACAGACAGACAGATAGATAGATGATAGATAGAGACTCCAAGAAACATGAAGAAACTTGTGTGAATTTATGGAAAGCAAAGTAACAAAAACCAGGAGAACAACATACACCATGTCCATAATAACAGAACAACAACAAACAGCAACAAAATTAGACGTCAGAATTCACATCAATTAATGCCCAATCTCCATTCCGGACAACTTATAACAAAAACAGTCTACTTCCTCTCGGAAGAGTGGCGATGGACTATAAGCCCAGAATGATGAATAGGATAGCAAATATGGTCGATGGATCAGTTCAGTTTTTGTTTACAGGCATCTGGGTGGCTCAGTGGATAAGAGTGCTGGCCCTGGAGTCAGGATGACAGAAGTTCAAATCCAGCCTCAGACACTTACTAGCTGTGTAACCCTGGTCAAGTCTGCTAACTTCCGTTTGTCTTAATCCACTACAGAAAGAAATGGCAAGCCACACCAGTATCTTTGACAAGAAAATCACATGGACGATATTGGCATGTACTTTTTTTGATGTAAGGAGGGATTATGTTGGCGGTGGTGCTGGGATATTGACCAAATGACAGAGACACAAGTAAAATAAAGATTTTGTTGTTCAGTTGTGTCTTTATGACACTTCATGGCACTATTTGGGGATTTTCTTGGCAAAGATACTGGAGTATTTTGCATTTACTTTTCCAAATCATTTTATGGATGAGGAAACTGAGGTAAACAGGGTTAAGTTACTTACCCATGATCACATAGCTAGTAAGTGTCTGAGGCTGTATTTGAACTCGGGTCTTCCTGACTCCAAGCTGGGAGCTCTATCCATTGCACATTTATCTGCCTCATAAAATAAAGATACATTCATTATTAAAAAATTAAGATCTTTGAGCAGTTGAGAAAATAGTTATTGTAATACTCACATGCTTTATATGTAAGTAGAGATGGAGAATCTTCAGGCTTTCATTCAGAGCTTAATGACTTTGAATTTTGATTAAAATAAGGTCATTGATTTCTTGAATTTTGTTAACCAGTTTCCCAGAAGACCCAAATTAGAAAAAAGCTACTGAGTGGGACTAATGCTTCAGCAGACATTAGTAGTTATTAGAATAACTGTGAGATGGGGCAACTACTATCAGTAAACATTGCAGGCCTTCATTACCTCTTGCTTGGATTGCTTTAAGACGCTCTTAATTGATCTATCTACTTCCAGGCTTTTCCTCCCTCAAGCATTAGCACAGAATAAAGAAAAATGTGTCTGAAGTCAGAAGATCTGCGTTCAAAACCCCTCCCTGCCCCTTCTGAATAGTATGACCTGGGTGCAAGGAGTCCATCTCTCTATACTTCAATTTTCTCATCTGTAAACTAGAGCACTGACAGGGATGATGTGGGAAAAGCTTTTTGTGAACCTTTAAGCACTATATATATCAACTATTACTGTTGATTCTGCTCACAGCTGTCCCATTTTTTTATTTCTTTTATTTTGAACTTATGAAATAAAACAAGCATTTCCATAACATAGTATAATAAAAAAGATGATTGTACATGAAACTGCAAATCTATTATGTACAATTTGCTATTTCTTTTAAATATATAATAAAGTTATCATATAACTCTTCCCCTCTTTTTTCCGTCCTCCTTACCCTCCCACACTAGGTACAACTGTTGCTAGATGTGTGTGTGTGTGTGTGTGTGTGTGTGTATGTGTGTGTGTGTGTGTGTGTGTTTAAAATCGTTATATGTATACTTCTATTTATCGGTTCTTTCTCTGGATGCAGATAGTGTCTTCCTTCATATGTCCTCTGTATTGAATCTGCATATTTATAATAATAGTCAAATGACTTAGTCACTCAAAATTGTTCTTGAAACAATATTACTGTTACTGTGTACAGTGTTCTCTTGGTTCTGCTTATTTGTCTCTTCATTATTTCCTGCAAGACTATCCATGTTTTTCTAAGACTATCAAGCTCATCATTTCTTACAGCACAGTAGTATTCCATCACAATCATATACCATAACTTGTTCAGCCATTTCCAAGTTGGCAGGCATCTCTACAATTTCCCATCCTTTGCTACCACTTGCACGGGCATTCATCTTTGATCTAGCCAAACTGGTTGACTTGCTTTTCCTAGAAAACACTGGAACATTTTCCTGCCATAGTGATTGTGCTCATTCTTTTCCATCTCTCTGGAGTGGTTATGCCTCCATTTCTACTTGCCTACGCCTGACTCATTATTCAAGGCCTGGTATAAATACTGTCTGATTCTGATCCCTTTTCCCTGATTACTTTTCCACCAGCTTGTAACAACAATGCTACTTGCCACTACTGTGGCTGTGTAAGGCCAATAACACCAGCACACAGGAGGGCTGCTAGCATAGGTTCTTTGATCTGATTTTCCAAGGAAAGCAACTTTAAGAGGTTTATAATCTCATTTTAATTAAATATATATAATATATATACACACATACATATATATATAATATGTATATGTATATATATGTATATATATATATATATATATATATATGTGTGTGTGTGTGTGTGTGTGTATAAAATTCACTTAGTTCAGGGGGAAAAAGTCAGCACCCTGAACCTCAGAGAAAATACAAACAGAAATTATAAGCAAAGAAAAATAACACAAATCAACAGACAGGCTTCTAACCATCTGATCATAGCAATGCATATAGTTACCAGAGAGAGAAGCACCAACATCTGGATTTTTCAAAGTTAAGGGGGCTCCTTAACAGCTACCCAGAGTCTCATATGGTCAAATCACACAGCACTTTTCTAGCAAATGAGCGCCAAGTAAAATGCTAACCTCAGAGATTATATACACTTCTTCAGGGTCAGAGGAAGTCCCAACCATGCGACTGAAACCCATGTGACCTAAGCAGGTCATCAAAGATGCCCAATTCAATCAAAGACTCTTGATTGAAACAAAGGCAAGACTCAAAGGCACTTGATTGCCTTAGTGCTGAAAAGCACCACAAAACAAAAGACAACAAAATGTCCCACTTTACTTGCCATTACACAGCCTCACCTCCACATCGAATTCAATTCACTTCTATTCAACAGAACAAACATGTTAAGTTCCTAGAAAGTGATAGACATTGTGTTAGGTGCTGGGGTTACAAAACACAAATTAAACAGACTATCTCCTCAAGTAGTAGGGAAGGTGGAGATCAGCAGCAACATTTATACATTTAAGTATCCTCAGTATAATGTAGAGCAATGGTCAAACTCAAATAGAAATTGTTCCCTACCAGTATCATATTGACTTAGAAAACCACAAATTAATGGTATTGATATTGTCTTTTATTTTTATGTATTTTGTTAAAAAAATTCCAATTACATTTTTTAATCTAGTGTAGGCAGAACTCAAAGAGTTTTTCATGAGTCAATGCGTGAGTTTGTCCCTTTTGGAATAAAGGATAAAGAGGTATACTCTGAATCAGAAAGACTTGGGTTCAAGTACCCCCTCAGACACTTGAACACTTGACAGCTGTGTGTCTCTGGTGGACCAAGTCACTTAACCCTTCAGTGCTCTAGGCTGGAGGTGTCAAACACAAACATAGAACATGTGTCAGAAGGCCACAACATTCTCAAGTACAGCCAGACTAGATTAAAATGTAATTTGGAAAGATTTAACAAAATCAATAAAAATAGGTAATATTACATTTTAAAACTAAGTCAATATGCAGTCCACAGAGATCATTATTTATGGATCAGTGGCCTTGTTTCTGAGTGTGACACCATCGATCCAGGAAACTTTCTAAGATGGTGCCAGGAGAAGAGCTTTCTTTGTCCTGAAGTTTTATATACCAGTGAAAGTACAGGTCTAGTCTCAATCTCTAGTAATTTGTGGGGAGTAGAAGGGCACATATCTAATATGATTCACAGGGCAACATGGAAAGACAGGAAATGATGAGATAGGGACACCAGAGAGATGAGGAGGACATGATGGATTCTTTGAGAGAATAATGCCAAGGACAATACACTTTATTATTCCACGAAAAAAAAGTCAAAGCGAATGGTGCATGAAAGACCGATTCCTAATCTTAATTAACAATCTATTCAAAGGGTTCGTGGTGTTCTGGTGCCAGGTTGGTTATAAAGGGATGAGGCATATTTGAGATATTTACTCTCTGCTTTTTAACCTCTGCCTCAGGTCTCACTCATTCCAAAGTTGAGTAGATCATCTTCTGCAAAATGTGTCTTTGCATTTGTGTACCTTTGGTCTTGACTGACGGTCCAATTGTGTTTTGGTGGAGTTCTGGGCCCATGATGCATGTAAGAAGTACTGACTCTCATATCATTTTGTTTGTGCCTCTTTTATGAGGTTTTACATATTCTATCTTACTTCATAGCTATTTGTGTGTTAAGATCCCACCTTAACAACACACCATTGAGATATAAAGGGAACCTTGGATTCTGGAAGATAATGACAATGGAACATCAGCTCAGGCAAGTCCTTTCTAAGCTAGAAAGACTTTGAGTATAGCACAAGGGATAGACTGTATATGTGATTCTAGGGTATTAGTATTGTTCATCATCAAAATGGTCTCAAAAACATGAGTTTTTCAGACATAGCAACTCTCAATGATCTCTGATTATTCATAAAAGGCTTGTAATGTGCGTTGATGGGAGGCATACCCATTCTAATTAATCATGGAACACTGAAGTGTTGAATTGTCTTATCCCCTTTCTAAGCTATAAGCTCCATGATGTAAGGAATTGTCACTTTCATCTTTTTTGCCTTCCCTATGAGTAAACAGAGTCATCCTTCAATAAATATCTGTGAGTAAATTAACATTTATTAAGTGCCTTTGCCAAGAGATGGAGATACAAATAAGAAGCAAAAGACAGTGCTTGTCCTTGTAGAGTTCACAATTTAAATGATTGAAGTTTAGACCCTACTATTGTGCCATAAACTTTCTATAGGAAAAGATGCCAGAGATAAGACAGACCTCTTTAGGGTCCTTGGTTGCTGAAGGAAGTTCTATGTAAACACCTGATAGGATTAGCATACCCCATAAGTTTTAGAATGTCAATGGTGCCCTGGAGAGACCCCATGGCAACCTAAGCTGCCATGTCTTAAGGATGAAACTCAGCAGTGGCATTTAAAAAGACAATATATTTATTCTATGGTAAAAGGGAAGTTGTATAAGAGTATGAAAGGAAATAATTCATCACCCTTGAAATAAAGGGAAAACACACATACACAGGAAGAATGAAGAGTGATAACAATTGAATTTTACCTCTCAAAGGCATCCAACCCACCAGAACAGTGTTCTAACTAATGAAAAATACAAGATTGACTCAGATTCCAGCCACAACAGTCACCTCAGGGGTAGACAATGACACCCAGCCATGCTGCTCAGTTAAAGCAGAAAATGGAAATTATGGAGAAAAGTTGTGACTCTTCACTGGTTCTTGTCTATCAGACACAGCCAGAGCTGGAAAGCAAGTTAGATACAAGAAAGCAATCTATAGCAGGAAGCTATGAGGATCAGAAAACATGTAATGAGCCCCAGGCTTTTAGTACATGAGGACAAAACCTGCTGTGTTCAAAGTGTTCAAACGTTCACTAAAACTTTCGCTTGAAGCTCTTGGATGGGAATCCAATATCCAACAACTGTAGTTCTTAAATAAAGAGGCAATGAGGAAGGAAGGAAGATAAATCATTCCTTTGTTTGCCTAACCATTATAAAAATAAAGAAGTGTCCACAAGTTCAAGTTATAAAGGCCATGGAGAACTCTTACCTGGATTTATGACATTCAGATCTTGATCAGCTATCCATTTGCCTTTGTGGGCAACGTTCTAGGTACACACACAGACAGATACAGGCACACACACACCATATACACACACATATATATACATATGCATATGTGTATGTATATGTATACACTTACACGTGTATATTCATACTCATGTGTGTGTGTATATATGCATGTATAAATGAGTATATATTTATATACATAAATATATAAGCCCCCAAATTTATACATACATGTATTTGTATATACTTAGAAATTCTCTGTCTCTGTCTCTTTCCATCTTTCTGTCTCTGTCTTTCTCTCTGTGTCTGTGTTTCTGTTTGTCTTTCTGTGTCTTTCTCTGTCTCTATCTGCCTCTCTTTGTGTCTGTCTCTTTCTCTCTGTCTCTGTGTGTGTGTGTGATTCAGTTATACATTTACTGCAATGGAATGTATTTGTAAAGTAATTATTTAAAGATAAGTAAAAAAAAAATTCAAACAATTTGGTCATGTTTATGTAATTTAGTGCAGTAATATATTTTTCTTAGCATTATCCTAGGTGAAAGAGTTTGGGAATGCAAGGGGCAATCATTATTACAGATAAAATAATGGCAAGAATTGGCAACCAACTGAATAAGTGATGTGAGGGAGATTGAAATGTCCACCTTACTTTTTGGTGTGACAATAAGGTTTTTAACTCAGATCTCCTTGATGCTGCTCCATTGCTTGCTAAGCAAAAAGTCACTGATGCTATTGGGTTTTTTTTCCCTTTTATTTAACCTATATCCTTGGTGGAGAACAGCTGTTCATTACCTTCCATAGACTGTATTACAGCACTACGCATACAACAGAATGGCTTCCAAAAGCAGGCCTGTCTCTCTGGCATTCCAAGGGACAAATTCAGGAATGTTAAGATTAGCAGAAAATCAGAGCATCAGAGTATCATTTCCAAACAATACAGTACAATTTCTTTTGCAAGGGAATTCACATAGTTCATCAGCATTCTCCAATACTGCTTTGCTACTCCCTAGAGATCATAATACTTGATGAAAAACAGAGGCATAGGGATGAGCATCTAGTTCCATATGTAAATTTTGTGAAAATAAAACTGGGCCCAGACTGATGCCTCCAACGTGTAACTGGTGGTTTGGACTTATTTCTGCAATTGGAGAGAGGGAAAATAAAATTCGCAAAGAAATAGATGACAGATTTTTTCCCACCCACTTCTTTATGAAATTAACTGGAAAAAAGTGCATCCTCACCATTGTCATTCAAGCAGTTCCTGCAAAAATATGTCTGAGTAGGACAATGAATTAAATGTAAGTTGAAATTGGTGAATTTTGCATGACCAAAAAAGAAAAATCCAAAAGAGTACAAATGTGTTGATTTTCTTTTTGTTTTTTTGATCTCTCCTTTTCTTAAACTTAGAGTAGGGACTAATTTATTGAAAACTTCCCCCACCATATTTCTACAAAACAGACCGGCTTCATTGTCTTTGGAAAGAAAAAGAAAAAAAAATCTGCTTCTATGGTCCCTACATCAGAAAAACTCAGGTTGACAACAGGTCAAGCACAGCCCTAGTTTTAGGGAACTCATGAAGAGCTGAGAAACTAGTGTTACTTACATGTAGCTTAGAGATAAATTCATTCTCGATTCTTCATGTTTCTACATTGAATAAAATTTACCTCCAGGCTCAAAATCAGCAAGTAAAACCAAACCTTTCTTCTTATCCTTGGATGGAAATGACTCACTCTACTGCTTCCTCCTCTCTTTCCCCTCCATTGTCAGCCTCAGGCAGACCAGCTGCTTTGCCTCTGGAAACCTCTCAAGCCCACTTTCTGATTCCTTCAACCCTGAGGCCCCAGCTTCAGACTGTCAGACTCTCCAATCCCTTCTTCTCTAGAGTGTTTGGTGTTTCCCCAGATCCATACATTTTCGATATAACCCCTTGTCTAAGGCAGGAGCCTGTTTGGGCTGTCCACATGATCCAATTTCTGATTAGCAATGTTCCCCATTAAGAAAATTCTTGGTTTAGCTAGAGTTTTACCCTTTAAAATCCTCTACAGAGAAGACACAGAGCTTCAGAGTGCAGAATTGAATCAAAACACAGCTACAACTTGGAAAGCATTCATGGGGCAGGGGCCTCCAGTGTCAGGAAAGCAGACAGAACTTTCTTTTGTGCCACTGATGAGGTTAAAGAAAGTGATGAGGTAAGGAACAACAGGTTTTTAGGGGCACTCGAGACACCCAAATACCAACACACTGGGTCTTGCTGAATGAATTCAACTCAAGCCTTCGCAACCAAGGGAAAACAAAGTTTATTAAGGATTCACCATAATGGGTCATCTTATTTGTAATGCTTGTATTCACAAGCCAGCCAGATTCAGTCTACAGAGCTAGATTGAATCTGAGTGCCTTCATGGAGGCAAGATGGATCTTATATACAGAAAGACTGTGGGAGGGATCTAAGGGTGGTCAAATAGTCTGGGGTGATGGGAGGAGGGGTTTAGGGAGGGTCTCGAAGAGGAGTTTAAGGAGAATCTTGATGGGACTGGGGTGACTAGAGGTCAAGACTCCAGGAAACAAGAGAATGGGATTTTGATGGGATCAAGGGTGGGAAGCAGCTGGACAATAGAGGGCTAGGCTAGGTAGAAATTTGGTCCTAGTGATAAGGGAAGGCTTATGGCATCAAGGGAAGGCCAGACCTGGTGGGAAGATTCAGGGAGAGTTCAAGGGGGTTGCCAGAGGCTGTACCCCCATTACCACTGGCATAAACATTCAATCTTTGTAGGACTGGAAGAGTGTATTTGTCTTTCTTTTTATCCCCAGTATTTATTAATACAGTGCCTTGAGCATAGTAAGTGATTAATAAATGCTTATTGACTTGTAGAATTCACTATTAAATGCCTCTTTCAACCTCCTAAAACCTCCTTTAAAATGTCTCAAGTAAGAGGATAAATCAGTTTCTCATCTAAGCATCTGACAAGCGCAACTTCATTTTTCCAAACACAGACAAGAACAGTATTCACCCCCACTCTAGACCATGGCATGAAAAAGTGGTCCAAATTATTCAATATTTTCATATAAAACCCTCCCACATATAAATCCACTTTGTGGTGTGTGTATCTGTGTGTGTGTGTGTGTGTGTGTGTGTGTATGCGTGTATGCATGTGAAAACAAAGTTCAAATCAAAGTCCACAAAAGTGAAGCTAATGTAAATTTGTTAGAGTTGAGTTTATGTAGCAGAAGGGGCACCTACCAATGCTGAGCAGCAGATGATGGGAAAAGGTATCCCTCTCCCTCTTGTAGGTCAAACCCTCCATCACTCCCTCCTCACCCTAAATGACTCAGATGGTGACACAATCACACGTATATTCCTCATGTTCTTAGTGGAGCCATGACCACAGCAAGAAAGGATGAAGGCCTCCCACTATTGTAAAGGCAAGTAAAGTGATATTTTTTGCTGTTTGTTTTTTTCTTTTGGAGTTAAGTTTCTGTAACACATTAAGTGCTTAATGTAAGGTTAATTTCATTAAGTGCTGACCTCCAAGCTTCTCAGCACTAAGGCAATCAAGTGCCTTTGATTGAGTGTTGCCTTTGATTGAATCAAGAGTCTTTGATTGCAAACAATATACATTGCTTGGAAGGAGAGGTGTGGATAGAGAGAGAGAAGCAGAGCTGAAAGGGAAGAGAGAAGCAGAGGTGAGAGAGAAGCCTGTGTGAGCAACTAGGGCAACTTGCCCTAGGGGAGGCATAACAGAAAGAATGTTTGTGATGCTGGCACTGTGTCTGTTGGTCTGTGCTAATTTCACAGACAGAAGTCCTGTTTGCTGGTATGTGTTAATTTCTTAGACAGAAGTCCTGTTTGCTGGTGTGTATTAATTTCTCAGACAGAAGTCCTGTCTGTTGGTCTTTATGAGTGAACTGAGATGATGGTGCTGGTAATGTGTGTAAATATTGTTGTAGCCCTGTCAAGCTTTGCTTTCCCAGAAACAGAAGCTATGGGCAGGAGCCTCTGGAGCCTGCTGTCAAGCAGGAGCAGGAGCAACTTGAAGTGGAGCAGTCCCCATGAGCTGAGACAAGAAGCTGCCTGTGTGTGAACCCAGGCAAGAGCTGGGAGCAGTGAGCCCATGGAGGAGGAACCATAGGGTTTGGAAGTCAGCCTCGAGTCAAGATAAAATAGGACTTTACTTGGACACTGTATTGACTGAGGAGATTGTAACTTACTGTGATCTAGAGGTGGATGGTGTTTGTATTTTCTGCTAGCCTTTAAGGATAATGTCTTGTGCTAGGGAAGACGCTGGCCTGGGACCCCCTGCTTGTGTAAACAAGTATTTTGGGGAATGTTACTGAATGTAATGATATATGCCATATGTCATATGACATACTGAGTATCATGAGATATTCATACACACACACATGCACGTGCACACACACACATATCTATATATGTATATAGAATGATATGTTTTGCTTAAGGAATGTTATGATTTAGTTCATTGAACAATGTTTAGTTCTAAATAAATAGAGAGTTCGTTATACCATGCGATTAGACCCTGAAAGTTACTCACAGTAGCAGTCCTCAGATGTGCTGCTTTACAACTAGGAGAGTATAGGTGAGGTATTGATTGCTGATAGGGAGATGATTAGTGGGTATTCCTTGATGTATTCCTCATGCAGATCTAATGTCTCCCATCAGCCTCACAATGGAGCAAGTAGGGTGAAAGCCAATGCTGCACCCTGTCAACATAGCAGCAGAACTACCCAAGTGCCTGGTTGTGAGATGTTGGGGTTTTAGGTATCCATGGGCCCTGCTGGGCCCCATTTGCAATAGTTATGGCTTCCCTTTGCACTCCCCCAGAATCTTAACGATTATTTGCAACATGTCATGTCAGGCAGTCAAGATTTCATTTGAACCTGTCACTAGGGTTCAGGGGAAAGCCAACAAAGACAAAGCAAACAGACAAAATACCTTTCCCTCTATCCTTGGACCTCCATCCCTAGAACATACTTTTACAGAGTTTTAATGATTAGGCCCTCTATCCCCAAATCCCCTATGGGCCACTGTCATATTTCCCCATTTTCCTACAGGAGACATCCTGTGCAATGGAAAGAATTTTGTATTTGGAGTCAGAGAATCTATGTTCAAATTCTCCATCTTCCCCTTACTACATGTGTGAACTTGAAAAAGTCAGTTAATCACCCTTGGCTTCATTTTCACCAACTGTTCCACATTTGTAATAGATGACTTCGAAGTCCCTTTCATTTCTAAATGTATGGTCTTATGAGAATGAATGTAGCATAATTGATTGTTGTTTTTTTATCATATGTTTAAGACCTATTTTATTAGAAAAAAATAATGAATTCTTACTTTGATTTGAAAAAATGAAAGCTAAGAAAAATATTTATGCAGATTTTTTAAAAATGAAAAGTGTGGATGGTATAACAATGGTTTGCCAAATGAGGGATGTGAGATGAGAGGTTTGGAGACTATTGTGTTCTGTGAACAAGATAAATTTTGATTCCAATAATTCTGAACTTTAGGGAATTTTTTAAGTTATAGAAACATAATTAAGCTAAATCTTCTTGTGGATATTAAAAGGACATGAAATGAGGGTATGAGACAGGAAAAATGGAAAAAAGTTTACAAAGATTTCTATAACAAACTTTCTCTATCAATGACAGTACAATTACCATATTTGAAGGGTGACCATATTTGGAGTGTAGCATCTCAGTCTTCAATGTTCTCTATAAAGATATACAACTGATACCATAGAAAACAAAAATAGGAAGAGTCATTGGCATAGAACAAGGATAGTGGAAGCCCTTGCACAAGGTGACAAAATTATAAAGGTGTCAAAAGATGGATTCTAGAAATGTTTGAAGAAGGGAAGCTTCCAAGTCTTGAGGCAGGGGGGTGGGGGTGGAGGGAGTGAGAAGGAAGTCATGAACTTCACTATGATGCCTGAACAATAGTGATGGAAAAATATCCATTACTGTTTTCCTATCTTTACATAATAATAATCTCCATATTGTTTAAGAGCATTTGTGATGTAGGTACTAGAAACAGATGCAGCTAAAACATATCCCAGAGGAAAAATTATATCTCTGAAAACATATAACAACAAAATGGAAATAACTGAGAGGATTAATGAAGTCAGCATGCAATTAAAAAAAACCTTGGAAAACGACAGATTAACAAACTCAAAACAAGCACAAAAGAAGAAATCTTGAAAACTGGTAGGTACAGGGGCAGCAGAAATAGATAAAACTCAATGCACAAAGAAAATGAAGTGATAAACAAAGTCAAGATTTTTTTTTTGCTTTTCTTTTTGTTTTTTTTCTGTCCTCCCTAAAGCTAACAAAATTTCAGAAACCATTAGTTAGAGTATTTTTTAAAAAAAGAGATATGGAAGTGAAGTTACCCAAATAAAAGCTGGACGAGGTTAATTCACAATGAACAAAAAGGAAATATACGTATACAACCACTGGTAAATATATGTAAAAATACTCAAAACTCAAAAGAAAATAGATAATTTCCATTTTTTTTAATTCTCAAATTAACAAAATTAAAACAAACAAGAACTAAAGATTTCAAGCAACCTGTCTCAGAAAAAAGAAATCAAGCAAGCCATAAATGAACTAACAAAGGAAAATGAGCTAGAACTACAGAAAGATTTACAAGCAAATCCTAGAAAATATTTAAAGAGCAAATATTAATTATATTTAAAAAAATTCTCACTAACTGAGAAGGAAGAAATTCTATTAAACTCCTTTTATAAGAAAAACATGGACTTGATATCCAAAATAGGGAGAGACCTCTAGAGAGAACTATAAACCAACTAGGTCATGTTGATGCAAATATTTAAAATATAGTCCTTCCAAGGATATTACAGCAACATTTTTGGAAAATAATTTATTGTGATCAAGTTGGACTCATAAAATAATATATGGATGTTTCAGTATTATGAAAATAGTTATGCCACTAATCATATAAAAACCTATTTAATGTAATGAACTTCCCAGATTAAAAAAAACACACCTTTATGAACTATAGGCCTCATTTATATTAAAATCCTAAAAAGTAAGGAAACAAACATTTATTAAGTGTGCTAGGTACCTTTGGTTCCTTCCATGCTCTTTAGACTTAACACAGTGCCGGGCATATAACATAGTTAATAAATGCCTATTTCCTTTACTTTCAATATAAATATGTTAATAAATATTATGATAATTATATATGTACATATATGTGTACATACAGATATGTTCATGAAATTTACACTAAAACCTTTGAGGTGCCCTGAAATATATGACAATAATTCATATGTACATAAATGCACATATATCTGGGTATCAACATGTATGCAATAATGTATTAACATTGCAATATATTGGTAATATATTATGCATGATTAACCTAATGTGTTAATATATTAATGTTTATGGTTAGATCATTCTAACCATGATATAAAAATGACTGGGCCATCTAAATTGATTTATAGTTTCGTGTGATACCAATTTAAATGCAAATTATTACTATATAAAATCAGACAAAATGATAATCAAATTCATTAGGAGAAACAAAGTATCTACAATATCAAGGGAAATAAAGGAGTGAAAAAAAAAACAGAAATCAGAGGGCGCTCATGTTACCAAATCCCATTACTGTATTATGCAATAGTGATCATCTGTCATCCATATTATTTTGCACTGAATTAAAAAAAGAAAAAGCAGAACAATGGAACAAGCTAGATAAGCAAGAGCCAGAAGCAATGAATACAGATATCCAGTATTTAGTAAACTCAACAACACAAATTATTATTTTTTTTATGAAATCAGGTTTAGATTGAAAGAAGTAAATAACTTTCAGAAATATGTGACAGAAGAAATTGATGAGATCATGATCATGATGATTATATACTTACTAGATCTGTAACTCCATTGATGTAGAAGAGTAAATTCTTTTCACTCATGTTATTTT